>NC_081565.1:0-141748 GCF_022355385.1 Mustela nigripes | reverse complement strand
CCGGCAAGAACGACCCAGAGACGTGATGGGTGGCAAGCTTCTTTATTTGTTCGTTTTCCTCTCTCGCTTTTCTCTCTTCCACAGGCAATCTCCCCACTATATATATATCCACCGCCTCAGCCAATCACCGCTCTAGTTACGCGCCCCTCTCCCTGATCACGCAGTGCGCACGGGCTCACCCATGTCTGCCGTCAGCCAATCAGTCTCGCTTCGTCAAAACCCGGGCACTTCCGCATACGTGACTCCTTGCATCTATTGCATGGCTCTCCACAGCTCCCCCTTTTTATTTATATTTTATGGCAGGGATCGTGCCTGTCTTAGGTTGCCAATCCTCAGCACACATGCTTACCCGTCATCGGGTACTCTCCCTGGTCGAAGAGCCCCTGTCTTAGGTTGCTATGGTGTGGGATCAGTCTTACCCGTCTTTGACTACCGATCTAGCATACTTAGCCATATCTGGGGGGAGGTACCAGCTTCAAGAGCCATCATGGCTTGAACCATGAGGTGTTATTGTCGTTGATTGCGACGGACACGGCCACACACCCAACGTAACATTAGTATGTTAGCTGTGATTAAGAGAACAGCCATGGCACCAAGTCCGGCCCACTGTTTGAGGAACGAAACAGATTGCTGTAACATTTTTTTCCACTTACTAACAGGTGCAATACAAGATCAACCCTTTGATTTACAATAAGGATCCCAGCATGCAAATGTCCGTTAATTTGCTCTTGCGTAGCCAATGCTTCAGCGACCATTCCTGTGACGTTGTTGAGCGCAGCTGCTGTCTGTACTGAGGTTGTCAACGCTACCGCGGCAGCAGTAGCAGCGGCGGCGGATGCTGCGATAGCTGCAGTAATGGCTGCTGTTATTCCAAAGTCTCGTTTATGTCGAAGCAGCACCGGCAGGTTGTCGGGGTTCACCTGTACTGGCATCGGGATATACGTCGGTATCTTGGCTATTACTGCCGAGTCTCCCACTGTGGTGTTCCAACATTCTGATAGCAGACAATTCTGGGACTCACAAGAGAGACTAGATGACTTGTTAATAGTAGAAGCATTAAAAACTATGAAGAGAAAGGGAGCTCTAACACAGACGGGCGTTGGTGAGTAACTTATGTGCTTAGCTGAGGTGCAGTATCCCAAAGATGATGTTATTCAAGCCATTACCATGGAAGAACTAAAGTCAGCCCTTTGAATTTACAACTGAAGTTTGCAAAACTGATACTCTCCAAGAAAAAACAAAACAATTTTCTTGCTGTCTTACGATTTCCAACTCTTGTAATGCCTGGAGACTGGGAGATTTCTCCTCCTTATCTGCCTCTCTTTCCCCTATGTCCTGCAACTCGCTATCTGAGAGTCCTTCCGAACTTTCACTTTCAGAGTCGGAGTCTCGGGAGGACCCTTTACGAGACTCCTCCTTTACCTGCTCCAGAACCTCCCCTCCCTGGTACACTGCTCGCTTCAAGGGCTCTCGAGTAGATTGTAAACACACTCTCACCAAAGACCACACGGCAAGGGTTCCCGAAGTTACAGATGGGCATCGTTTCAAGTCCTCCCCCAGGTGCTCCCACTGTGGTATATTCAGGAGCCCCTCCTCTATAAACCAGGGGGCAACTTCTCCTACTTCTCTCAAGAAAGCGCGGGCTGTTTTCGTTTTTAAACGGGTACCATTTGCCTTAAGGATATCCTTTAGAGGGCCCTCCATTCTACACCTAGCAATCTCGTTTCCCATCTCGGGAAAACTTTTTCTTATCGTCCCTGAAGAACTTTACAAAACAAGCGTATTTCCAATCGTCTTCAGGGAACCTCCCTGTCTCTAGACAGTTATTGGTGCACTCCTTACCGTATCGTTGCTCTACCTCGTCACCTCTCCGCGGCGCGGGCGAATTCCCGGGTTTCGGCACCACTTGTCGCTCTCCCCGGCAAGAACGACCCAGAGACGTGATGGGTGGCAAGCTTCTTTATTTGTTCGTTTTCCTCTCTCGCTTTTCTCTCTTCCACAGGCAATCTCCCCACTATATATATATCCACCGCCTCGGCCAATCACCGCTCTAGTTACGCGCCCCTCTCCCTGATCACGCAGTGCGCACGGGCTCACCCATGTCTGCCGTCAGCCAATCAGTCTCGCTTCGTCAAAACCCGGGCACTTCCGCATACGTGACTCCTTGCATCTATTGCATGGCTCTCCACACCGTTCAGATGGGCTGTCGGAGGGAAGCGAAGCTGGTCTGTGAGGGTGCGCAGGACTCCGGGTGTCTGTGGGGCCAGTCACGTGACGGCTGCTGCCGGGCATTCCGACAGGGGGGGGCGCCAGCTGCGTGTCACAGCCGGCGCCGAGGCCGTGCG
The DNA here is from genome assembly GCF_022355385.1 of Mustela nigripes. Lineage (NCBI taxonomy): Eukaryota > Metazoa > Chordata > Mammalia > Carnivora > Mustelidae > Mustela > Mustela nigripes. The sequence goes on along the minus strand of NC_081565.1, from coordinate 139,403 downwards.
GTGTCGGGGCAGGAGGACCCTAAGAGGGTGTGACCTCCCCGCTGTGAAGGGTGGTACCTTTCCTTGAGAAGGGAGACTTGGGAGCCAGATCTTTGCTCGGTTTCGTTTCCATGGGTGGTCGCGGAGCCCAAGGACCCAGCTTTGGCCACAGGCTGTTTCAGAGAGCCACTACCATGGGAGGGACACGCCGAGTGCACGGCCGGGTGTGTGACGGGGAGCTCAGAGGACACGGCGGGGCTGAGGGGGTCTATCTGAGGTCAGGGCAGTGTTCAGCGTTACGAGAGGATGCGACTGTCTTGGCAAGGAGCGTAGAAGGAGAAGCCAAGAAGGCCGAGGACGGCCTGTTCTTGAACGCGGCTGCTGGGGGTCTCCAACGTTCAGAAGCCAAGTAGGAAGGAAGGGGTGGCCAAGGGGACCAAGGTGGAGCCCCTGGGGCGGGCTGGGAACACCACCAGGGGCTGGGGAGAAGCAGAGCCAGGAAAACAGTTTTCAGAAAGCCACCAACCAGGTCTGATGCTGTTAACTGGGCGAGAGCAGTGTCCAAGGTGGAGGTAGAACTGTGGAACGTGCCGGAGAAGACAGTGTGGGATGAGGACAGCGGCCGGCATCTGGCTGTGGCCGGGAGCCTCCCAGGGGGCATCGTGGGAGGGACCGGCAGGGGAGACGGGGATTGTTGGAGGTAATTGAGGGTTTACATGCCGTTGTGGGAAGTCTGTGGAGCGGTCACCTGTGTCCTCTAAAGATGCAGGGGGCTCGTACCCCAACCAGAATGCTGAGCCTGACCCAGTGGGGACACAGAATGTTCCATTCCAGCAGGACCCCCGGTAGCCCTTCTGTACCCACGCCCCCTTCTCTCTTACCCTTCCCCCACGCCCCTCCAGGAACCACTAATCTGCCATCGCTGTCTCTTCAGGGAGGTTAGTAAAGGGAGCCGTATGTGCGTTACTTTTGGGGTTGGCCACTTTCACTGACGTGATTCTTGGGGGATTCGTGGGGATTATTGGGTGTGGCCGACGTCACACCCTGCCCGGCACTCGCGTTACAGGACCTCTGGACTGTTCCCAGTTTGGGGCTATTGAGAGCTCAGCTATTGTGCACACTTGTATACAGGTTTTCTGTGCAAACGTAGCTGTCATTTCTCTGGGGTAAATGCCTAAGAGTACAGTTTCTGGGTTGTACAGTAGTTGCATGTTTACTCTTTTAAGGAATTAGGCATTTCCCAGAGGCCTGTGTTCTTTTACACGCCCACCAGCCGTGTGCGACTTGTCGTGCCCTTGCCAGTGTCTGACGTTGCCACTGTTTTTACCTTCAGCCGTCTGGTGAGTGTGACTCTGGTGCAGCCCGTACCTCTGAGGGTGGACGGTGCTGGTGTTGTTCCGTGCTCATTCGCTGTTCGTGTGTCTTCTCCGTGAAATCTCTCTTCATACCCTGTGTCCACAGTCTGGATTGTTATTTTACTGTGGGGTTTTTCTGTCTTCTAGAAACCATTTCTTTGTCAGATATGTGACTTGCAAATATTTTTTCCTAGCCATTAACTTGACTTTTCATAGTCTTCACCGGGTCTTTCACAGAACAAGCATTTTTTTTCCCCAGAAAAATCATTTTTTATTTTGATAAAGTCCAGTTTATCTACTTTTCCTTTTGTGCATTGGGCTTTTGGGGTCGAGTATAAAAACTCTTTGCCTAGTCCTAAATTCTGAAGATTTTCGTCTACTTTTTTTAAACAAAAGTTTAATTGTTTTACATTTAACATGCACTCTGCCATCCATTTTGAGTTAATTTTTATATGAAGTGTGAGGTTAGGCTGAGACTCTCCTCCCCACGTCTCTCCTGTCTTCCCTTCCGTCCTTACTTTCTGAGCTTACGGATGTCTGGGTCCTCACGTACCCTTGTTGAAAAAGCTGTATTTTCTCCACGGAATTGCTTTTGCACCTCTGCCCAAGAAGTTGGCTGGGTTCTGTGTGGGTCTGTTTCTGTTGCTTTCCTGTTTAAAGCAAGTTCTACACACAATGTGGGGCATAAGCTCAAAACCCAAGGTCAGGAGTTGTATGTTCCTCTGACTTTGCCAGGCAGACGCCTGTGGGTCTTTATCTATTCCAGGGACCTATGTGTCCCTCTCACCAAAACCACGCAGTCTTCATCACGGTGGCTGTGATGTAAACAAATCACCAGGTAGGCTGATCTTTCTCATTTTGTTCTGATTGAGGGGATTGCGTCTTCACCGTGCCGGGCCTTCCGATCTGGAACATGGTGCATCTCCGTTTACCTCGGTCCCCTCTCGTTTCTTTAATTGGAATTTTGTGGTTTTCAGCGTACAAGGCCTGTGTATGTTCCTATGCCCTCTGGCTCCTTTTCCTGCCTTGGTCTGGAGCTGAAACTTCCACTGGTGTGTTGGATACGAAGTGGGGGAACAATCCTATTTCCATGCTCTGAATCATAGGGAAAAAGTTCAATATAATGTGAACTGCAGGTTTTTTTGTTTTTTTGTGGATGCTCTTTATCACACGGAGGCATGTCCTCTGTTCCTCCTTTCTGAGAGGTTTTATCATGCGTGGGTGTTGAATTTTATAAAATATTGTCTCCGCATATGATAATGTGATATTTTCTTTAGCTTGTTAATGTGGTGGATTACACTGACTGACTTTGGGATTTTGAAACAGCTTGACATCCCTGGAATAAACCCCACGTGTCATGGTATACAGTTATTTTTATATATTGCCCAGTGCTATTTGTTAATATTTCATCGAGGGTTCTGGCATCTATATTCATGGGGCTTTTGGTCTGTAATTTCCTTCTTTTTTGAATTGTCTTTGTCCTGATATTAGTATGAGGACAATACAAGATTTAGAAAATGAATTAGGAAGTAGTTCTTCCTCTTCCATTTTCTAGAAGAGATTTATATAAGTGGTATTGTTTCTTTTTTAGAGAATTGGTAGAATTCTATAATCGGGGTCTAGAGATTTCTTTTCTTTTCTTTTTTTTTTTTTTTTTTGAAGATTTTATTCATTTATTTGAGAGAGAGAGTGACGGAGAACATAGGACAGGAGAAGGTCAGAGGGAGAAGCAGACTCCCTGCGGAGCTGGGAGGCCATTGCAGGACTTAATCCCAGCACTCTGGGATCATGACCTGAGCCGAAGGTCTTCAGCTTAACCCACTGAGCCCCCCAGGCGCCCTAGAGATTTCTTTTATGGATTTTTTTTTCAAATAACCCTTTTTGAGATATAGTTCGCATATGATAAATTTTAACAATTTAAAGTATATAGTTAATGGTTTTTGTATGTTCATAGGGTTGTGTGGCTGTCAACATTACCTAATTTTTGAAGATTTTTTTCAACTAAAAAGGAAACCCCGTGTCCTTTAGCATCACGCCGCAGTCCCTCCCCCTTCTCCCATTCTTTAGCCCCTGGCAACCACGAATATATTTGTCTCTGTTAATCTATCCCAGACGTTTCCTCTAAATGCGGTCATAGCGCATGTCGACCTTTGTGTTTCTAAGGTCTGTCCATGTTGTAGCACGTGGCACTATCTCACTGCTTTTATTATCAAATATGATTCCACTGAGTGGGTATACTGTTTGGTTTATATTTCATTAGTTGATGGAAATTTGGATCATTTCAACTTTTTTTTTAAAAGATTTTATTTATTTATTTGACAGAGAGAGATCACAAGTAGGCAGAGGCAGGCAGAGAGAGAGGAGGAAGCAGGCTCCCCGCTGAGCAGAGAGCCTGATGCGGGACTCGATCCCAGGACCCTGGGATCATGACCTGAGCTGAAGGCAGAGGCTTAACCCACTGAGCCCCCCAGGCGCCCCTGGATTGTTTCAACTTTTTTATATCATGAATCACGTTACTGTGAACAAATGTGCACAAGTTTTGTGTGGAATATGTCACTTTCCTTACGTATTTGCCTAACCATGGACTTGCTAAATTGTGTGGTAACTGTGTGTGTAGCCGTCTGAGGGGCTGCCAGAGTGACTCCCACAGTGGCTGCAGCACCTTCCATCCCAGCAGGCGTGCACAAGCGCTCTGAATTCTCTGTGTTCTCCTCGACACTTGGTGTCATCTGTCTTTTTAAAATTTAAGCAAAAGTAAAATTTAATTTTTAAAGTAGTCATGCATTCATTCATTCATGATGGAAGTGATTTCTCTTATTTTTTACAGCGTTTTCTTAGTTTCAGGTGTACAGTAGAGTCATTCAGCACTTCCACGCATCACCCTGTGACCGACGTGATGAGTGCGCTACTGAATCCCCATCCGGTTTCACCCATCCCCCCACCCGTGTCCCCTCTGGCAACCAGCACTTTGTTCTTTATAGTTAGGAGTCTGTTTCATGGTTTGTCTTTCTGTTTCTGTTTCTTTTTTTCTGTTTTCCATTTGTTTTGTTTCTTAAATTCCGTATGTGGGTGAAATCATATGGTATTTGTCTTTCTCTGCTTGACGTATCTCACTTAGCGTTACACTCTCTAGCTGCATCCCTGTTGTTGCCAGTGGCAAGATTTCATTCCTTTGTGTTTAGATGTGTCACATCTTCTTCACCCATTCGTCCATCCGTGGACACTTGGACTGTTTCCATACCTCGGCTGTTGTAGATAACGCTGCTGTAAACATTAGGGTACACGTATCCCTCTCAATTAGTATTCCTGTAATTTTGGGGGTAAATACCCATAGTGCGGTTGTGGGGCTGTAAGGCAGCTGTCTTCACCTTCTGGAGGGACGTCCATATTGTCTTCCACCATGGCTGCGCCGGCCTGCATCCCCACTAACTGCGCGAAGGCTCCTTTTTCTCCACATCCTTGACAACATCTTGTTAAGATTTAACTTAAATTTAACCAAACACCCATGAAGTGAAATGGTATTTCATCTTGGCTTTGATTTGCATTTCCTCTAACGACTTATGATAATGAGCGTTTTTATGTGCTGATCGCACCAGTTATATGTCTTCTTTGGAGAAATGTATTTTCAGATTCTTTCCCCATTTTAAAATTGGTTAATTTGTCATTTTGCTATTGACCTGTAATTTTTCTCTATATGTTATGATGTTAGACATTTACCAGATAGATGATTTATAAATACATTCTCACATCCTGTGGGTTGTCTTCTCCTTTTCTTGATGGTGTCACTTGAAGTACAAATGATTTCTATTTTAATGAAGTCCCATTTTTCTGCTTTTATTTTCACCATGTGCTTTTGGGGTTATAGCTAAGAATTCATGACCTAACCCAAAGTCATGAAGATTCACTTCTGAGTTTCCGTTTAGTTTGGTAGTTTTTGTCCTTGTCTTTAGCTCTCTGGCCACTTTGACGTAATTTTGCATGTGGTGTGTGGTAGGGATTCAGCTTCTGGTGGTCTTAGCACCGTTTGTTGAAAAGACTTCTCTCCCCCGTTGCATTGTCTTGGCATCCTTGTTAAAAAATCAATTGATCGTTAGTGTAAGGGTTTATTTCTAGGTCATCAGTTCTAATCTATTGATCAATATATCTGCCCTTTTTAGGGGGAATGTTTTGAAATTTCACTTTCCTTAATAATTATAGTACGATTAAATTTAGCTATTTTATACTGGATGAGTTGTGCTAGTTTGTGTGTTTTGAGAACTTGCTCTGTTTCATCTGTGTTGTCGAACGTACATCGACATTCCTTCATTGACCTTTCGATGGCAGCTGGGTCTATGGAGTGATATTCCCTGTTTCATTCATGATGTTGATCATTTGTCTTCTCTCCTTCTTTCTTAGTCAGTATTATTGGAGGTATGTCAATTTAATAGTTTTTTTTTAAGAACCAAATTTTTAAAAAAGATTTTTTTAATTTATTTGAGAGAGAGAGAGAATGAGAGAGAGACAGCGCATGAGAACGGGGAGGGTCAGAGGGAGAAGCAGACTCCCTGCCAAGCAGGGAGCCCGATGTAGGGCTCAATACTGGGACTCCAGGATCATGACCTGAGCTGAAGGCAGTTGCTTAACCCACTGAGCCACCCAGGTGCCCCAAGAACCAGTTTAAAAAAATTGATTTTTTCTATTGTTTTTATTTTCAATTTTGTTGATTTATTCTCTTATTTCTCTTCTCTCCTCTTCTCTTCCCTTCCCTTCCCTACCTACCCTTTCCTTCTTTTCTCTTCTTTTTTTTCCTTCCTTTTCTTTTCTTTTGAAGCCCAGTGTGGGTTGAACTCACGACCCTGAGATCAGAATATGAGCTGAGATCACGAGCTGGATGCTTGGCCGACTGAGACACTCAGACCCCTTTGTGGTCTTACATTATTATTTACTTGCTTGGGAAGCTTTTGGGCACTGTGTTTTTTGAATACTTAACAGCCTTCTCCTCTTCCTCCTGTATTCTGCTGTTCTGATGACATGAATCTTAGATCTTTTGTTATAGTCCCACAGGTTGTTGTTCTGTTGTTTCTTTCTTGTTTTTGTGTTTTATTTTTAATTTATTATTTATTTATTTGTAAAGATTTTATTTCCTTATTTGACAGAGAGAGAGAGAGAGAGAGAGAGAATGTGCACAAGCAGGGGCAGAGGGAGAGGGAATGGCAGACCCCCTTGCTGAGCAGGGAGCCCGATGCGGGGCTGGATCCCAGGATCCCAGGATCACGACCTGAGCCAAAGGCAGATGCTCCACCAACTGAGCCACCCAGGTGCCCCTGTTTTTGTTTTTAAAGTCAGGTTTCTCTCTGCTTATCAGACTGGGTAACTTCTGTTGTTCTCTTTTACTGTTCACGGATTCGTTCCTCTGTCTTCTCCATTCTGTTGTCGTACTTTTCCATTTAAAGATTTTATTTATTTGACAGACAGAGATCACAAGTAGGCAGAGAGGCAGGTAGAGAGAGAGGGGGAAGCAGGCTCCCACTGAGCAGAGAGCCCGATGCAGGGCTCGATCCCAGGACCCTGAGATCATGACCTGAGCCGAAGGCAGAGGCTTAACCCACTGAGCCACCCAGGTGCCCTGTACCTTTCCATTTAGATTTTTATTTTGATTATTGTGGTTTTTAGTTCTAAGTTTTTCACTTGGTTCTTCTTTGTATCTTCTATTTGTTTGCTGATACAATTCCTTTGCTGAAACTTTATATTTTTTGAGTGTGTTTCAAGTGTGTACATGGTTATCCTTTGAAGCATTTTTATGATGGCTGCTTTAAAATCTATGTCAGATACTTTTCTCATCTTTGTCTCTTAGTATCATCAGTCATTTGTATCAGTCAGGTTCTCCAGAAATAAAGAACCAATAAGATGCATACGTATGTGTGTGTATATAGATATGTATGAAGACAGAGAAAGAGAGATTGATCAATTGATTGTTAGGAATTGGCCTTTGTGAATGTGGAGTTTGGCAAGTCCAAATCGGCAGTTTAGGCTGGCAGATTCCAGACCCCGGAGAGACAGGGGTGCAGTCCCAGTCCAAAAGCCCGCAGGTGGAGACCTGACAGAGCCAGGGGTACAGAGGAGGTATGCGGGCAGTCTCCGAGAGAACTCCCTTCTACTTGGAGGAGTGGCGGGCTTTTTTTCTTTTCAGATCTTCAACTGATTGAATAAGGTCCACCACCTTATGGAAGGCAATCTGCTTTACTCTAGCCATTAAAATGTTCGTCTCATCCAAAAACACATTTGTGGAAACACCCAGAATAATGTTTGATAAATATCTGGGGACCCTGTGGTCCAGTCAAATTGACACATAAAATTAACCATCATGGCATCTATTGATCGTCTTTTTTCATTCAGTTTTTGCTTTTTCTGGTTTTTGGTATGGCAAATAAGTTTCAGCTGAAAACTGAACACTTTTGGTGTTTTGTCAGGAGACCCAGATTATAAAAGTCACAAGGTCTGGGCAAGATGCCCTTCTTTGCATTCAGTTTTTGGATCATGCCTGAGTGCTGGCTTCTGGCTGAAGCCCGGCCCGTGGTGAGAACTGTCCCTTGGGGACTTGTGGCTTGCTCTTGATATGGGGGGAATAAGGCATGGGACCTCACAGCCTCTGAGCTGTGGAGACCGCTGCAGTCAGAAAACCAGACTTGGGCCTGGGGCCCCTGGGCTTTATTCAGGAGACATGTCTGTAGAGCTGACTGGTTGTCCAGTAGCCTGGGAACACAGGGGAGGTGTCCGAGCAGAGGCTGGGCATGCAGCCTTCCAGGTTTTGGGGGAGCCTCTGGCTCCCTGGAGCAAATTCCTTGGCTTTTCCTCTTGGCTGTGCAGAGACCAGGAGTGCTAATTGTCCTTGGTCCTTTGAGAGCTCCAGGGCAGCTTCCAAGAAAGTGCTGTGGGATTGCTTGGTCATAGGGCAGTTCTATTTTCAACATTTTGAGGAACCTCCATGCTGTTTTCCAGAGTGGCTGCACCAGCTTGCATTCCCACCAACAGTGTAGGAGGGTTCCCCTTTCTCCGCATCCTCGCCAGCATCTGTCATTTCCTGACTTGTTGATTTTAGCCATTCTGACTGGTGTGAGGTGATACCTCATTGTGGTTTTGATTTGTATTTCCCTGATACCGAGTGATGTGGAGCACTTTTTCATGTGTCTGTTGGCCATCTGGATGTCTTCTTTGCAGAAACGTCTGTTCATGTCCTCTGCCCAATTCTTGATTGGATTATTTGTTCTTTGGGTGTTGAGTTTGATAAGCTCTTTATAGATTTTGGACACTAGTCCTTTATCTGATATGTCGTTTGCAAATATCTTCTCCCATTCTGTCAGTTGTCTTTTGATTTTGTTAACTGTTTCCTTTGCTGTGCAAAAGCTTTTGATCTTGATGAAATCCCAATAGTTCATTTTTGCCCTTGCTTCCCTTGCCTTTTGCGTTGTTCCTAGGAAGATGTTGCTGCGGCTGAGGTCGAAGAGGTTGCTGCCTGTGTTCTCCTCAAGGATTTTGATGGATTCCTTTCGCACATTGAGGTCCTTCATCCATTTTGAGTCTGTTTTCGTGTGTGGTGTAAGGAAATGGTCCAATTTCATTTTTCTGCATGTGGCTGTCCAATTTTCCCAGCACCATTTATTGAAGAGGCTGTCTTTTTTCCATTGGACATTCTTTCCTGCATTGTCGAAGATTAGTTGACCATAGAGTTGAGGGTCTATTTCTGGGCTCTCTACTCTGTTCCATTGATCTATGTGTCTGTTTTTGTGCTGGTACCATACTGTCTTGATGATGACAGCTTTGTAATAGAGCTTGAAGTCCCGAATTGTGATGCCACCAACTTTGGCTTTCTTTTTCAATATCCCTTTGGCTATTCGAGGTCTTTTCTGATTCCATATAAATTTTAGAATTATTTGTTCCATTTCTTTGAAAAAGATGGGTGGTACTTTGATAGGAATTGCATTAAATGTGTAGATTGCTTTAGGTAGCATAGACATTTTCACAATATTTATTCTTCCAATCCAGGAGCATGGAACATTTTTCCATTTCTTTGTGTCTTCCTCAATTTCTTTCATGAGTACTTTATAGTTTTCTGAGTATAGATTCTGTGCCTCTTTGGTTAGGTTTTTACCCTAAAGATACAAACGTAGTGATCCAAAGGGACACGTGCACCCGAATGTTTATAGCAGCAATGTCCACAATAGCCAAACTATGGAAAGAACCTAGATGTCCATCCACAGATGAATGGATCAAGAAGATGTGGTATATATACACAACGGAATACTACGCAGCCATCAAAAGGAATGAAATCTTGCCATTTGCGACAACATGGATGGAACTAGAGCGTATCGTGTTTAGCGAAATAAGTCAAGCAGAGAAAGACAACTATCATATGATCTCCCTGATATGAGGAAGTGGTGATGCAACAGGGGGGCTTAAGTGGGTAGGAGAAGAATCAATGAAACAAGATGGGATTGGGAGGGAGACAAACCATAAGTGACTCTTAATCTCACAAAACAAACTGAGGGTTGCTGGGGGGAGAGGGGTTGGGATAAGGGGGGGGTTATGGACATTGGGGAGGGTATGTGCTTTGGTGAGTACTGTGAAGTGTGTAAACCTGGCGATTCACAGACCTGTACCACTGGGGATAAAAATATATGTTTATAAAAAAAATATATTAAAAAAAAAAAAAAAAGAAAGTGCTGTGGGGCCAGGGAGGCAGGTCTGCTGCGGGTCCTGGCACTCCCCCAGCCCCGGAACACTCCCTGCCTAGGCCCTGCCAGGTATTTGAGGAGGGGGTGAGGGTGTTTCTGCAGCAGGGGCTGTGGGTCTTGCCACCCGTTTTTTGCTCACCTCCTTCTCGCCTGCAGACGAATGACGCGGCTGGCAACACCTGGAACTGGCTGTACTTCATCCCTCTCATCATCATCGGCTCTTTCTTCATGCTCAACCTGGTGCTGGGCGTGCTCTCTGGGTAAGCAGCCACGTGGGCTTGTGCGTCGCCTGCCCTCCCGTGTCCTCAGGCTGAGGGGCAGATGCTGCGGTCGGACGTGGGTGCGTGTGATGTGGGGAAGGTGAGGCCTGGCCTGGCCTCATGGCGCCTCTCTGTGCTGGTCCCTCCTGTCGTCCTGAGCGCGGGCCACTCTGTCCTTTGTGCTGCTGTCCTGGACTCTCCCTTCACTATCCCCTGGCCCTGGCCTCCTTGTCTCTATTCCACCCTTGGCCTTCACCCTGTCCCCTGAGATGGGGGAGAGACCGCTGCTGGAGCTCACCTGAGTCCATTGTGTGCTTTTGGGGCAGCCCCGGAGCCTAGAGGGTCCCTCTGCTGCTGTAGTGGAGAGTGATGGCGCAGCCCCATATGCCGACTGTGGTGGTCACTGGGCTCTCCACCCCAGCCTTGACCCCTGGCTTGCTCCTCCTCTCCAGACCCCTTTCTGTGCTGAGCTCCTCCAGGAGTGAACAAGGGAGGGTGAGGGCGGGGATTCCCTCCTGGAGAAAACGGTTTCCTGACCCCACATTGTACTTGCCTGTCCTGCATGGGGCAGAGGCTACAGAAGTGGTGTGTACTTGGGGGCACAGGTGGGGCTGGTGTTTGGGGATCCTGCCTTCCCATCAGTCTGGGGAAGCTGGGTCAGGAAGGCCTGGCCTGCGCTTGGTCCCACACTAGTATGATACCCCCGGAAGACTAGAGGAGAAATCTCCATCCTGCCTACTCTGGAGTTTCCTGCTCAGGCCTGGGGCTCCAGAGGTGGGCTCAGGGAGAGGCTGGTGGACCAAAGGGCCTGGAAAAGAATAGCCACTGAGAGGTCCGTGTAGCCAAGGCCTGCATGCTCTGGCTCTGGAATGTGTCCTCTGCCTCAGTCCTCTCCTGTAAGGGGTATGTTACCAGCATGTCTTTCCAGGCACCTCCGTAGGGACAGGCAGGTGCACAACGCAGTGGATGGATGCACGACTTCTAGTCTGAAGAAGCCGCATAGTCTGAGCTGGAGGAGGCCTAGAGCTCAGGGAAACCACCCAGGGAAGGCATTTCCACTGAGATCCAAAGGGAGACCAGGAATGGGTTCAGCAAAGTGGGGGAGAGGGTTTCCCTGGCAGAGAAGAGCTGGGGTACAGGCCCAGGGATAACCAGAGGGGCGCGTTGTGTGCTGTGGGGATGCGTGGGGCTGGAATTGGAGGGTGTGGAGGGGTGAGGCTGCCGCGGCCGGCAGACAGCAGGTTGTGTGGAGTGTGGGCTGTGTGCTGAGGACAGTGCACACTGGGGAGGTGGAACACAAGTGGGTTCGCGGTGAGTTGGGAGAGCGCCCTGCTCAGGGTGGCTTTGTGTGGCTTGCCCCAAAGAATGTGCAGAAAGAACTGGGGAGCTGGGGGTGCTCCTCACGGAGCAGGGCCACGGACACACTGACTTCCCAGCCCTTCTCCCACTGGAGGGCATCCTGGCCTCTGGGGATGAGGTGATACAGGATAGTTTTCCTAATTAGTCTCAGCTGAGCCCTCCCTCAGGCATCCAGGCCCAGCAGAGAGACCCTAGGGTTCTCTTTCAGGCAGAGCAGGCTTGGAAATAGTGTGGCCCCTAAAGCCAGCAGACTGTGCACAGCTGGCAGGTCCCACGCTGGCTGCACTCCACGGCTGCACGGACTAGAAGCCACGTCTGCAGCCTGTCCTGGGGAATGCTTGCCCTGTAGGACTCCGGGGCTCGGCCACATCTGGGCAACGCTGCTACAGGGCTGGCTTGGAGCCCTTCCAGGCTTGTCCTTCCTCATGCCCTGGGCTGTTGCCCATAGCACATGCCAGAGGGTCAGGATCAGGGATTCCTCTTGGGGCTTTTCTTAGCAGAAGCCTAGAGAGGATAGGCCCGCTGCTCACTGCCGTTTGAGAAGTGGCTGCTCTGCGGGGCCTGAATTGCTGCACGTTTCTGCTGGTGGCTCTGGGACTGACTCACGTGGGGCTGCACCCCAGGCCCTTCTGCCCTCATTAGGGCCAAGGGATGGAGTCTGGATAGAGAGGGGAGGAGGGGTGGGGGCCCCAGTCCCTGCTGGGGTTTGCGGGGTATGGGAGGTCCAGGCAGGAGCTGGCTGCTCTCATTGCCAGGGTTGCCACAGCTCAGGCCCTGGTGGATGCTGGTCATGAGCTTGGGTCAGGAAGAGCCGAGCTCTCCCTCCTGCCATGGCTGTGGACCAGGAGTGAGGTCTGCTGGGCTCACTGCACCAAGCCCAGAAGCTGCTTCTCTTGGAGGAGAAATGGCCACTCCTCTGAGGATAGACGTTGCTGTTGGGCTGCAGGGGCATGCCTGCCTGTCCTCTGAGGACCTGGCCTGAGAAGCTTGCCATGCTGGATGCCAAGTGTGTGTGTACTTGGGCGTGCCCATGTGCCCATGTGTGTGGATGGCTTCCTTCTGGCAGTGTGAGTCCAAAACCTTGTCTGGAAGGCTGGGGCTGGGCTGCTGAGGGCTAAGGAGGGCAGAGATCTCTGTCCTCGTCTTCATGAGCCTCCCAGGTTTGGCTGAGGTGGCTCTGGAATGTGGAAGGTGGCTCTGGAACCAGTGGAAGAAACAAAGTGGGAAGCCTCTGGGCTGACCTCACCGAGAAGGTTTCTGGAGGGTGCGGATGACAGAGGCTGGCACGCAGAGGGTGTGCGCCTCGGGTGGCTCTGGGCAGGGCTGTGGCACTGTCCCTGCTCTCAGGAATGCCCCAGGGGACTGGGATGCACAGGTGTCCCTTTGTGCTGGAGGGTCCTGAGGAAGGAGCGTTCAGCTGGGCCCCTTGAGGGAGCTCAAGCTGGTGGCGAGGGACGGCCCATGGCCTGACTGTCATGTCCCAGCCTCTTCCCGGTTCCCTCTGACTCTCTCCACACGCCCGTGGGCTGGTGGCCGTGCTCACACTTACTCTTCCTTTTCTGGGCTTATGCAATGCAGAGAGTTTGCCAAGGAGCGTGAGAGGGTCGAGAACCGCCGGGCCTTCCTGAAGCTTCGCCGGCAGCAGCAGATCGAGCGGGAGCTCAATGGGTACCTGGAGTGGATCTTCAAGGCCGGTGAGAACCGGGGGCGGCAGGCGTGCTCCTGGCCTGGCCTCGGTCAGCAGCCCTGGGGAGAATGAGACCAGCCTGGGAGAGGGGAGCTGGGGCGTCTAAAGTGTGTTCTCCAGCTCTCCAGGGTCCTGACACCAGGTGGCTGTGTGGCTCTGGGGACACTGGCCTTTTCAGTGGAGGTTTCCAGCAAAGCCACTCCTGGGACTGCTTTCTGCCTGTCGGACGAAGGCGCCTGACTCTTGACCTGAGCCCGCTCTGTGCTCTGCAGCGGGCTTGGGGCTTTCTGACTGCCCCCCAGTCTACGGCCAGCGTACCTCCCTGCCTATGGGGTGCCTGCCAGGCCTCCTTAGGTGCCTTGTCTGCGTGGAGCTCGGCCAGTGGGTGGCTGCTCTTGGGAGGGCGAAGTGAGCCTGGGAACAGGCCAGGTGCCCCTTGTGTGGCACTGCCTGTGGGACACATGACGGTGTCTGTCTCAGCAGGGAAAGCTTAGCCGCAAGCCCCATGGGCTTCTGGGATTGGAAGGGCTGAGAAGCAGAGGGCATTCACCCTGTGTGCTCCTGGGGGTTAAGCTCTGGTCAGGGGTTGGGGTGGGAAGACCCCAACCTGAGGCTGTGTCTCGCTCACAGAGGAAGTCATGCTGGCCGAGGAGGACAAGAATGCAGAGGAGAAGTCCCCTCTGGATGGTAGGTGACCACTGTTAGCACCGTGTACCCAGCGAGACCCGTGAGCACACTCACACTGGGGATGCCACGGCCACACGTCCGTTAGGGCAGAGCCCGTTCTGGAAGTCATGGCAGCTCCTGGGGAGGGGTGAGCCACGGCCCAGCATGGACGTAGCTGGCGATGGGCTCAGACACCACACCTGCTGGGTGTCCCACTGTGGTTCAGGGCAGCATGTGATCCCAGCAGGCCTGAGCACTGTGCTGTCCGGCCTGGCAGCTCACGCAGAAGCCCAGGGAAGCAAACGTGGGAGACCCGTCCCTCAGGCTCACCCACCCCTCTTCAGGCGTTGAGAAGCCAGATGGTGCCGGAGGTTGCTGTGCTGGTCAGCAGAGACTAGGTCATTCCCGTTGTCCCAGGAAGAGCCTCTGGACGGTGCTGCTTCTAGAAGCTCTGAGTTCAGGCTGAAGTCAAGCTGTACCTGTTTCCGGGGCTCAGGGCGATGTAGCTCCCAGCACAGCCTGGGGTTGCTGGGGTCGCCACGAGAGCCCCGTGGCCATGGTCACCAGCCTGGCAACAGGTACCGGCCTGGGGGCAGGGAGGCTATTCTCCCTTTACACCAAAGCCAAGGTCAGAGGGATTGGCCGCATCTGCTGTAGCCTCAGTTGAACCCGCATCTGGGGCACTGAGCTGATCTGTGCTCAACGTTTACAGACCTGATCGACCTTTCTGCCCTCACCTGGCCTCGGGGCGGGCTGTGGGGACAGTTGGCTGCAGCCTGGACTTGCTCCACACAGGGCTCTCCTGCTCTCCCTGATAGCCGCTGGCGTCATCGCTGAGAAAAGGCAGAGCGGCGACATTCGCCTCTGAATTCCTTCTGCCCTTTGCCCTGAAGACTGAGAGAGGCTCCCGGGGGCCCAGGGAGGAGACCCCCAGGAAGGCCCTCGCCCCCTCAGCTGAGGGACGTGCAGCTGGGTGCCGGCTCACGCAGCCCCCTCTCCCCATGCTTGTTTAAAGCAGTGCTGAAGAGGGCAGCTGCCAAGAAGAGCCGGAACGACCTTATCCACGCTGAGGAGGGTGAGGACCGGTTTGCTGACCTCTGTGCCGTCGGTGAGTGTGCTGGAGTCCGCCCGGCTGGACGGGGTCTGTCCTCTGACTGGGCCTAGCGGGTGCCCCTAGCTTCCTGCCTGCCCCGCTGGGGCCCCCTTCCTTCCCTGTGAGGTGCCTCCTGCCCTCTGGTGTGCACTCAGCTTTCTTGCCCAGAACCGGGCAGCAGGGGTGGGCCCCATGTCTGGCTCCTAGAACCTCCCTGCTGCCTGGGTCCCGCGACTCGTTCACGGCAGTGCAGCCCTGACTGTCCTCGGCTCTGCCGTCGCCTGGGTACATGCAGAGCCTTGGCCGCACCCCATGACAGAGGGTCTGCACGTGTGTCACTGACTGTAGGGCCGAGGGTTCTGGCCGTCTTCCTACCCAGCCCCCGTCTTCCGTGCTCCTGGGCCTCTGGCCTCGTCCCCGTCTTCTCAAATGGTGACAGGAGAGTTCTGGTTCATCGAATCACACGGACCACCTTCGTTCCCTTCCTGAGGCTGCTATCAGACATGCCAGCCCTTTCTCAATAAATGCCCTGTTGCTCTGAGGTCTGCAGCAGGAGAGGGCTCGGCCATGGGTCTCCACCTCGGCAGGTGGAGAAGGGCCCTCGTGGTGGTGCCCTGTCGCTGCGAAGCCCAATTCGGACACGGTCAGGTGGCCATGATTGCCCATAGTCCCTGAGCCGGCCCGAGGCGGAGGTCTGCTCCTCATGGTGGGGTCGCACTCGTGAGACAGCTCTATGAGGCGTTTACCTACCAGCCAACCTGCTTCTGTCTCTGTCTGTCCATCGGGCTGTCAATCTGGGTGTCTCCTGGTCTGTCATCTGCCAGTCATCGGTCATCTGCCATCGGTCGTCTCATTTTCTCCACACACAGGCCCAGTAAATGTGTGTCAGTGGCGTGGGGTTTGTGCCTGTTTCTCAGATCACTTACCTGCCCCTCACCCACACACGCGTGTGCACACACACAGTGTTGAGATCTCCGCATGTCGCAGAAATGCTTTCATACAGATTTTTCTGGAGACTACTCCCCTCAGAAGTCTGATTCTGATTCTCGTTTGGTGCCCCATGGGGTCCCAAGAATTGGTTTGGCTGCTCTCTGTCAGTGGCTATTCATTCATTTTTAAGTAGTTTCATCTTGTCTGGAAAGTGCTGCCTAAACAAAGCCCTGTCGACCTCTGTCCTTCCCTCCAGTGCTTCTGTCCTGTGGGTGGATGTGGACCCACCGTCCCTCTGGGTGCGTGGGAGATGCTCTGAGTCCGGCTGGCTGGAGGCCAGTCCGACGCTGAAGGGACGTTTCCCCGGGACTGCCGTTCTCGTGCACTCGCGGCTCGGGACCTGGGGTCTCTTTAAATGTTGGCTTTCCCTCTAAGTTGGGTTTGGTGACTCTGCGTACACCCTGTCTCTCTGTTGGGCGGTTTGCGTCTGCTAACTAGTAAGAGACTCACGTGTGTTGTGGGTCTGAGTTTTGTTACAGTTTTCACAAATTTATCATGCGACTGCAATATTTAGAGTCCCCTTTATTTCTATTTTACCTAGGATTTTTATTCTGATTTTGTAAAATTAATTGGAAAGATTTTTTTAAAGTCTTTTTCTATGGCTTAGAATAATTTAAATAACACCTAAATAGTGTGTTCTTTAAAGGTGAGACAAAACCGAGCCCAAAGTAAAAAGAACTTGGGCCAGTTTTATAGATTATGCCTTGTGAGGAAACCTTCCATTTTCTCAGCATTTCAAACATGTTTCTGTCGAGTCGCCTGCACTTTTCTCTTGTAATTCTCCTCATCCCCCCCGCACATAGCCGCACGGTCGCTCGTTGGTGGGAGCCTACGGTGTGCAGGGAACCGTTCCCGGCAGGGGGCCTCCGGTGGAGCAGAGCAGGGAAGCCCCTTCCTTGTCGGGTTTTTTGCTGCAGCACCAGCCGCAGACGCCAGCAGGGTACCACGGAAAGGGTGTCCTGTGTCCCGGCCACCTCCGCAACAGGGAAAACCCGACGAGAGAGGGGCATGGAGGGCAGGGGGCTCAGGGTTTTCATGAGAAAGGCCCCGAAGGCCCCCTGGGGAAAGGTTGCCTTTGAGTAAAATGGAAGGACATGAGGGAGCCAGCCCCGAGGAAGAGAACCTTCTGGCAACACGCGAGAAGACCCTGAAGCAGGGAGGAGCGTGGCACACGCAGGGCCTGCGGGGGGGCCGGTGTGGCTGGACTGGAGTGGCCTGGGGGTCAGGAGGCCGTGGAAGGCGAGGGACATTCAGGGACTCCGGCCGCGGGGGGTTTTGTAGAGTGGAGACGCCATCTGGCTCCAGTTTGGGTGCAGGGGAGCCCCAAGGGCAGGAAGGGCAGAAGTGGGGCCTGTTCCGAGGCCAATGTAGGGATTGGACCCGCAATGGCAGCCACGGGCGTGTCTGGTGGCCAGACTCAGGGACAGCCTGAAGGTGACAGCGTTGCTGGCCAGTTGGGCGTGGGCCTCAGGGGATGTGGGGCACTGTGCGCCTCGGGGTAGGCTGGGCACTGACGCCTGAAGTCCGGGGAGCGTGTGCCACGTGGCCCGGCTGGGGGTCTGGCTCTGCGGCAGGAAGGTGCTGACCCCTTGGAGGCTGTCCAGGACGCGCTGACCCTGCTCCTGCTGCTTGCTTGTTGTTGGAATGTCTGTCTGTCTGCCTGTTTTATTACACTGTATTGTGCAGGGTTCATATGTAGGAAGTTACATAAAATGACCTGATTGTAGACTTGCTTTTCTTGAATGTCATGACTTCCTCTTATATCTTTAGTAGGTTCATCTTTCTAAATTAGTTTGATTTGCTCTTTTAGGACATTCCTAATTTCTTACACAAGGTGTCTGGCTTCCTACCGACTGTCCCGTGTCCTCCTCTCTGTGGCACGAGGCCTCTGTGTCGACTGCCCCTGCTGTTCTGTGGTGTCACACTGGTCCCTGCTGTCCCCCTGCCATGGAGGTCCTGGGGGCCACGGAGGTCCTGGAGGCTGCGGCTCCGGTTCTGGGTCAGAAGCTCCTCCTTTGCCCCTGGGACTTGGGCCATCCCTCGTGGGGGGCTTTTCTCAAGGAGTTCACGCCCTCGCATCTTTTTTGCACCTGCATCTCTCTTATCTCATGCCTGTCCCCCACTTTGCTCCTGCAGGTCTCACCCTCTGTCCCTCAGGGTTTCTCCCCTTGTTCCACACGTGGCTTGTGCTCCGCCCTTCAGGCCACTAGTCTGGGTTCTGAGAGTGAACCTCCTTTCCTTTCCTCTGCTGAAGGGAATTTTATTTTTTCTGCAGAAAGTTTCTCCTTTCAGTTTTATTTGGTTTGCTTGGTGCTGTCCTTGAGTCCCTGGGATGTTGCTGATTTTTCTTCTTGGGTCCCTGGCAGGCAGGGCCCGTGGGCTCAGCAGGCTCGGACGGGCTCAGGTGTGGGGCTGGGCAGGGAAGACAGAAGCCGCGCATGGGTTTCCCTGTCCCGGCGCCTCCTTTGTCCCTCTGCCTGAGCTGAGGGTGGCGGCGTCTCAGGCCCTGGGCTTGTCAGCCTCTGCCCTCGCTGTCTCTGGTACCCGTGGCTGAGCCCCACGTGGCCAGCGTCGTCTCACTGAACCCTACAGGAGCCGCGCAGTCTGGGTTACCAGGATCTGTTTCGAAAGAGATCTCTGGGCTGTGACGGGGTGAGGCCACATGCCATAGGCAGTTTGTCTCTAGGGCTTGCTGGCCATCGTCGCCTCACCATTCCACACTGGCGAGTGCAGCAGTGAAGCTGGAGGGAAACACGTTTCTCCGTCCCTTCAGGGGCCATGGGTAGGGTCATTGAGGGCGGGGATGGATCTCAGCCGTTCTGTCCTCTCTCTGCCACTCAGGCCCAAGCTCTGTGTGTGTCTTTGGAAGGAATGGGATTGTCACACAGGCCAGCGAAGACTTTCTACGAATGGGTGAGCCCCTCTTTTGGGCGTGATGGCAGGAAACCCAAATGCTCTGTACAGCCGTCCATTGTTCTCACTAATGCCCGACTGAGCTGCCATTTACAGCTGATTGAATGCTTGATTTCTCCTAGCTTGACGATGCATCTTTTTCCCTGAAGTAAGCTTTTTGTTTAGAAAGAATGTACACTGATCAAGTTAAACATGGAAAATGCACAGCGTGAAAAGAGGTAGTCCCAGTCCCTCACCGTTTGTTTCCCCACCCGGAGCTACGACTCTGGATGTGCAGGGGGTCCGTGTTCACCGTAGACCCTAGTTTTACCAAAGAGCTGGGGTCACTGTCCAGAGCCGACCTGACCACATGGTCGCTGCTTGCTGGGAAAGGCTGACCTCCAGGGCCTGTGTCTCTGTCTCCAGAGACCCGGGACCTGTGCCGTGTTTGCCTGCGTGTCCCGGATCCCTGACCAAGTGGAGGCCGGGAAGCAGGCAGGCCTCTGGTCTTGGTTCTGCTGTTGTGTGCATGTGGGCACCCGTCTCCCTGGGCACTGAGGGGGGCACCTCGCGCTCAGCTTGCCGTTCTCTCACTCCCCTCCTGTCCCTTGGAGGGTGTTGGGAGATAGGGCTTCAGAAGCCAAGTAGGGGTGCATGGTTTTGTGCAAATGTGGCCGAGAACGTTTCTGTCTGGGTTTGCCTTGTCAAGTGAAGAAGCGTGTGGTTGTTTGCATGTGGGTACGGGGGGCCTGTGAAGATAGCTCTCGTGGGAGGTCTTTCCCAAGGCAGGCCCCCCCGGTTCCTCGCGGGCCTGGCCCAGAAAGCGAGATGGGCAGGGCCATGCAGCCTACCCTGGAGAACTTGCTGCCTGTCTCACGTGTGTGCACACATGTCCCCTCCTTCCCAGCGTGGCCCTGTGTGTGTCCACAGATGTGTACCTGTGTGACTCTGTGTGTGGTTGTTTCTCTGAGAGTGAGATGGTTAGGGTGTGTGTGTGGCTTTGTTTCTAAATGACTCAGGAGCCAGTGGGCTCTCAGGATGGGTGTGTGTGGCTCTGCCTGTGTGTGGGTCCCTCCTGGTCCACACTGTCTGCCTCCCTCTGGGCCTTATTTCTGAGGAGGGAGCGGGTGTGTCTGGCTGTGGCCTTGGCACTTTGCTGCCTCAAGAAGGTTGGCCCAGAGTCCTTGTGGAGTGAGGTCACTCTGACTGTTGGTGGCCGGTGTCTGGTGCCTGGAACGTGAGGCTGTGTCCTGGCTTCCCCAGGAGGCTGTGATGGGGCAGTGTCTTCCATGGGTGTGGATGGGGTATGGCATCGGGCATTGCAAGTTTGCTCCGAGGGCCGGCTGCTGGCCCTGTCCTGTGAACTGCTCCTTCTGGGCCTGTGGCTGTGGGTCCCAGTGTCTCCCCACGACACAGCTGTCAGCTTATTGATCCGTCTTTCCCAAAGCCTCAGGGCCAGTCCTCATTTCACTGAATTCAAGAAAACATCAACCCCAGAATGCTATTACTGTCCCACTGAGTCTGTGTGCCCCCACACACCCCCACACCCCTGCACCCAGGAGCCCGGTGCCCAAGCTGACTGGGCTTGGACCCTTGGAGGCTCACACAGGTCCAGGCCCTTATTGAAAGCACCAGAGAGGCCGTGATGTGCTGCAGACACACGGACTGTCCTGAGAGACTGAGCTGTGCACACTTGCCACTGCCAAGCACCTAGGAAGGCTACTCACTTGCTTGTCAGGGAGCACATGGGCTCTCGGGAGGCCCTGTCCTGTCCTGTCCTCACGGAGTGTGCCGTCTGGCCTGGAAGCTGGGCACAGAGCAGGTCAATGAGCCAGTACAGGGGCAGATGGTGGGATTACTGCTGGGGGGCAGTGATCTGATTTTGGAAGGAGTGCCCAGAGAAGGGTGTTTTGTGGGGGTGACAGCAGATGCAGATGTGAAGCTGGGGTGTAGGCAGCTGTGGAGAGGGGCTTGTGTGGGGAGAATTCCATGCTTAGGGTCATGGTAGAGCCGTGGCAGTGGGAACGTGGAGACAAGGGGCGGCCATGGGAGCCTCACGCGTAGGCGTTCTGGAGCCTGTGCTGGGCATTGTGGGCTACACCTGCCTCTGTCTCCGCTCTGGGACCACCGCCTCGGACAAGCTGCAAACCAAGCAGCTGGCTGGGTTCCAGTCGAAGTACTGGAGAGTAGGTAGCCAGGGGTCCTGGAGGGCTTGGTCGCTTGGGCACCTGCCTTTTGCTCAGGTCGTGATCCCGGGGTCCTGGGATTGAGACCTGCATCGGGCTCCCTGCTCTGCGGGAAGCCTGCTTCTTCCTCTCCTACTCCCCCTGCTTGTGTTCCCTCTCTTACGATCTCTCTCTGTCATAAATAAATAAATTCTTTTTCAAAAAGACCGGTAGCCAGTGGCTGCCGATCTCTGAGTTGCAGTGGGAGGGAGCCAGAGGCCGCAGTGCTCTTCAAGGCCCACAGAGGAGCTGGGATGGCCTGGGAGCATTGGGACAACTGGCAGGTGGCCAGGAGGGGCTGGAGACCATCTGGAGCCTGGTAACCATGGAGACCAGCAAGGCTCTTGGTCCCCTCACTTGTGAACAGGGGTGGGGTCAGGACCCACTGCAGGGCAAGCAGCCAAATGCCAGGAGCCCACAGGGCCTGTGGTTAGAACCGGGGCTTTGAGCTCAACCTGACTGGGGCAAGGGCTTGCGAGGTATTCTCCTGGGGGAGCGTGTCCTCGAGGGTGTGTCCACGGGGCCCACGTCTGTGAGGGCAAGCGTGTCCTCAGTGAGCCCCTTGTTCCCCCAGGGTCCCCCTTCGCCCGTGCCAGCCTCAAGAGTGGGAAGACGGACGGCTCGTCGTACTTCCGCAGGAAGGAGAAGATGTTCCGCTTCTTCATCCGCCGCATGGTGAAGGCGCAGAGTTTCTACTGGGTGGTGCTGTGCGTGGTGGCCTTGAACACCTTCTGTGTGGCCATGGTCCACTACAACCAGCCCCAGCGACTTACCACGGCCCTGTGTACGTAGCTGCGGCCCGGCCTCCCTCACCTCCTCCCGAGCCGGCTGGCGCCTG
Organism: Mustela nigripes; assembly: GCF_022355385.1. NCBI lineage: Eukaryota > Metazoa > Chordata > Mammalia > Carnivora > Mustelidae > Mustela > Mustela nigripes. The sequence continues at coordinate 117,348 of NC_081565.1, read as the reverse complement.
CAGCCCAAGGGTTTGGGTCCACAGCCCGTCGCCTTGGAATGCCCTGGGTAGGACCCAGCGCTCACCGGCATGCCTCCAAGGGCCTCTGCTGGGCCTGAGCTGCCCGCCCCAGGTGCTGGGAGGCCTAGATGACTGCAACGGCTTAGAAACCCACCTGTCAGTGTGCTGGGAAGTGAGGCGGGGCTCAGGGTGCCCGGGGCAATGGGGTGAGCTGGCCCGAGCTGGGCCCCGGGGATCTGTGTCCTCCCTGGGAAGGGCTTCCGGCCCACGGACTGGGGGACTTACCCCTCATTCCAGTCTGCCGGAGGCTGCAGCCCCTTCCCTGGACTCCTGCGGAGGAAGAGTCCTGCCTTCTCGGGCTCTTCGTGGGCTTTTAGGCTGCTTGCCATTTTTGCTCTTTGACCCTAATTAGGGCTGAGTTGCCCATGTCCGTGAGCCTAAGGACAGGCCATGGGCATCTGAGTCATGGCTTCTTTTGGCCCTGGCTACGTTCCAAGGAGGAAAGGAGGAAGGTAACCGGTCCCTGGAAGAGGCCCCTTGCCCCTCTCCAGGGACCAGGGCTGACCTAGGACCAACGGTTCATTCGCTAGGGCTCTGCAGGCCATGGGGAGCCTGGTCGGCGTCTGTGGTCCCACCTCAGCAGAGCTATAGAGACAAAGGCTCGCAAGTAGTTTACATGCTTGGATCAGGCCTTCCGCCTTCCTGTGCCCAGGGGTTAGCTACAGTAACCCTGCTTGGTGTCTGGGTCTGAGGTGGACACATGGCCTATTTTGGGTTCTTCTTGCTCTGTCCATGGGAGCCTGGTGTGCCTGAAGCCACCTGACATGGCAAGAGTCTTTCTTCCAGAGAAGAGCCTCCTGGCTGTTGGTCCCGGCCTTCCGGGCCAGCCGCGCTCCCCTCCGTCAGACTGCCGAGCCCATCAGTCCTAAGCAGGAGCTCGGGCCGCCTGGGCAGTGTTCTTAACATGGTCCGGACCGATGTCTCCACGGCCCACCTGAAAATGGGGAGGTGGGTGACATCTGGGGTGCAATTTCCCAGACTTGTACTGAAAGCTCTTGCTGTCTGAGGGGAAGGATTAGGGGCAGAAGAAGCCAGGGGGTCCCCCGGGCACTCCCGACAGGCAGACTGGCTCGAGGTCCCCAGGGCAGCAAAGTGAAGTGACAGCTGCTCTTGCCCCTAGTCCCTGTGTCCTGGGGCCTGTCCTTTGGTGTCTGGGGACTTTGCTTGGGACTGAGGTTAGTACTTTTCTCAGGACAAAGTCTCCTCCCCTTTGGGGGTTGGGTAGGGAGCAGGGAGGGGGGCTTCCTCTTAACCCGGCCCACGGTGTGGCTGTTCCCAGAGCTTCCTCGCCAGGCCTTTCCTTCCCGTGGAAGAAGCTGATGGTGCCCTGGCAGCCCTGGGGTCCCTCCCGGTTTCCTGGGGGTCTGCCACCTGAGCATGGGCCTGAGAGTGCCCAGGGGCTGGGCCAGGCCACAGGCATCCTTGGCCACGAGTCCTTCCCCCTTACTGCCTTGTCTTCTCTGTGGCTCCCCGGGAATTTCTAATTCATTGGCATGACCTAGGGCAGAGGTGGGTTTATGCAGCATTGGCCTGTCTGGGCTCTATGCCCTGGGCTCTGTCCCTGGAAGCTGGGCTAGAGCTGAGAAAGGCCGATCCGGCCAGATAGGGCAGGTCTTGCAAGAGACAGAGGTGGGGCGGAGGTGGGGGGGGGGGCATTGCCACCAGGACTAGCTTCCCTGGGGCTCCCCAGAGGGCTCGGCCCTGAGACTGGCCAGCCTGCCTGAGAATGGGTTCTGGGCACGTCTGCTGTCGGTCCCTCCAGGATTCTCTCCCTGCCCCCGGGGCCCACCAGAATGCCTGAGACGAGCTCAGGGGAGGAGGAGGGAAGGGAGGCAGCTGGCCCTGGCCTCACACGACAGGCTTGAGCGCCCTCTCCTCCCTCCCGCATCCCCCAGCACCTGTCCTCTTACGATGACACGAAACATACCAAACACTGTCAGTTCTCTGCCTCCCCTTGGCGTGTGACAGCCCAGAGAGAAGGGTCTGCTCTGTCTCCCCTGCAAGTTCAGAACAGCACCAGCTTCTGAGAGCTGAACCAGTCATTCAGGAGTGAATGAATGGATACCCCTTCTTGGCCTTGGAAGGGAGGCTGAGCATATGACGCTGAGAGAGAGTGAAAGGCAGGCAGGACATCGGGGGTTCCTGGCTCCGGCTTCTCCCCTCCTCAGAGGACGTCTTACCATTGGCACCTCCGGTGCTGGTTCCCTGCACGGCTCTCACTTGGATCTCCCGGGAATGAGAGCAGCGACCGGACCCCTGGAGCTCCAAGGTCTGGCATGTGGGCGGGGGCTGTCCCGTCTTCCTGGCTTCCTCCTCCAGGATCTGAGCCCTCTGAGTGGGGCAGGTGCTTGGTGACCTTGCGTGGAGGGCTCTGGGCCTTGGTGGCTGGGAGCCTGGGATCTGTGCGGGTTGTTGGGGTGTTCTGAGCTGGACTTGGGGGCAGGGTGGCGCTCCCTACCCCTGTCACGCCTGCTGCTCGGCACTGCCCAGGTGTCAGTCATGCAGGCCTGGCTGCAGTGGGCTCTTCTGCCTGGGTCCATGGGCTTCCATGCCTGGGACACCGGCTTCCCGGCTTCTCCAGGGAGCCAGCTGTGCCTTCTCCAACTTAGCCTGGCTCAGTGCCTTAGTGAGTGCGTGGCTGGCTTCAGAGGCTGGGCGTGATTATCGCTGTACTCAAGCCAGAGCAGGGGTGATAGGGGTCCCACAGCTGAGACCTGGGTGCATACAGATCACTGTGTGTCTGTGTGTGGGTGGCGGGCTGGTGTTTGTTTTCTGCTCTCATGGAGTCTGGCTACTGTAGAGCCACCCCTGGCTGTGGCTGCTGGGTCTCTGTAGGGTCGTGCTTGGTGGAGAGGGGTGGAAGAAGGCAGATGTCGGGGTTCAGAGCTGTGGGGTCCCCTCTTCTGTTGTCTGTTTTATCAGGAGCTGCTTGAGCTCCAGTTTCCCACTGGTCTGTCTGCCAGAGGCCCCAGAAGGGTGGGATGCTGACTTTCCAGTCACCGGACCCTGAAGCTTGCCATCCACTCCTGCTCATGACCTGTACCCTCGGGCGCAGGCTCTGCTCTGAGTCCTGAGCTGCTTTCCTGGCCCCTGGTGCTCGGGGACAAGAGGCCATGGGGCCTGTGGGCCACTGTATGGAATAGCAAGCTGATTGCAGCCCAGGCCCTGGGGAGGAGGCTCAGAGACAGTGACCGTGTTCAGCAGCCTGCACTTCTGGGTTTGGCCAGGGCAGAGCCGGCTGCATCTCTTGCTGTCTGATCGTCCTCGCCATGTCACTTGGGCCAGGGCTGGTGTCTCTTGTGCCTGGAATTCCCAGCATTGCTCTTAGGTCCAGCGTGGCCTCCCTTTGGTCCTGGGACCCTCGAGGGTCCACACTGCCAGGGACAGGACTCCGGGGCGAGGCAGGAGGGGGTGCCTGCAGGAAGGGGAAGGCGCCCGCGGGAGCCTCTGTGTGACTCAGAGTGAGGGGGTGGCAAGCGTTGGCGGTTCCCAGAAGCCTCGTGCTGGCCGGGCCAGGCAGTGCTCAGGGGGGAGGCGGACACACAAATGAGATGAAGACCAAACACAGTGGTGTGGGGGTTTTTGAGGAGGGGTCTCGTGGAAAGACGGGGTGCTTCTGAGAAGGACACTGAGGGTCTCCACTGTGCTCAGGGCCTGGGGCGGGGAGCAGGCCTGCAGGCACAAGGATGGGTCACGGGCCATTCTCCGGAGAGTGCTGCGTGGCCCCAGTCCTCACTCTTGGGCCCAGTCCCAGGACCTCACTTTCCATGGAGCCAGTATCTGGGCCGTAGGTGCTGGGCACGCACCCTATTTCAGACTGGAACCAGCGTCTCTGTGCCCCTCCCAGTCCCGACCCTGATCACTGTTCTCCGGAGTTAAGATCTCTGGGCTCAGGGGCCACAGACCAGGCCTGCAGGGCTCAACCCTGGGAGGGCCCAGAGGTCTGGTGTCCTCCAGTGTGGGCTGGAGCCAGGTGGGAGGAGGCTGAGAGCTAATCCCCCTCTTCTCCGGCTTCTCCTAGACTTTGCAGAGTTTGTTTTCCTGGGTCTCTTCCTCACAGAGATGTCCTTGAAGATGTATGGCCTGGGGCCCAGAAGCTACTTCCGGTCCTCATTCAACTGCTTTGACTTTGGGGTGAGTGAGAGCCTTGTGAGTGGTGCCAGCTGGGGCCAGGCTGTTGAGAGTGCACACGGCCCACTCCTTGCTCGAGCGTGCACACGGCTCCTTCCCACTGGGCTGCACCCAGTGCATGCTGGGGTGTGGGCCTCAGGACCTGGAGGCAGAGTGTAAGGTGCCCCTGTGTGGGTCAGGAAGGCTTCCTAGGGACAGAGAGGGGCGTTGGACAAAGGGGAGGCCTGTTCAGGCTCTGACTTATGAGGGGTCAGCAGCAGGACTTCCTCTGTCCCACCCCTGATTCTGTCTGTAGAATCTGCGCCTGGTACAACCAACCTTCAAGTGTGGCCCTGTTCCCCAGACGGCTCAGTGTCCCTAGAGAGCTCAAGGAGGCTGTGAGCCCAACCCCTCACTGTCCTATAGATCTGGCTCTAGGTGGCTTGGACAAAGGCTTCAGGGGTGGCCTGACAGGGCCGTGATGGTCTGGCCCTCCTCGTGGGTGCTGGCCTGGGTCCCTTCACCAACCTCTGCAGGTTGGGGAGGACTCAGAGCAGGTGTTCCCAAGACTCCCTGGGACAAAGCCCAGGAGGTTGCACAGGCTTTCCCAGGCCGAGGGCTGTGGACGCCTCCCTGCTACCGTGCCCAGAGCCCAGGGAGGAGCTCTGACTCAGGGGAGGCCCCAGTGAGAAGTGGCTGTTCGTCCTGAGGAAGGCTCCTGCCTCTGCAGCACCCTGAGGAACCGGGGAGCCTGGGCGCAGTGCAAGTAAATCTTCAACTGGAGCTTCGTGGCAATGCTGACTTTTTCCGTCAGTGGATTCAGGGCGACGCTGACAGGGCGTCAGTGGGGCTGACGGAACGCTGTGTCTGTGGTTGTTAGACCTTCCAAAGGATGCCCACTTTGTGGACAAGGGGCCGCAAAGGTCGCTGCCCAAATACTTTGTGGAGGAGGCAGCGTGGACCCAGGGGTTCTGGCCCCAGAGAAGCTGGTGGTCACCATGCAGCACGGCCTGACCTTGTGGGGACGTGACTGGGGCTGTGGCTGCCCAGGGTGCGCCCTGAGACGTTTCCTGAGATGGTTTCTTGTCCCCTGCTTCGTCACGGGGAAAGGCTGTGGTGCACACAGGCCAGAGGGACCTGGCGAGAGTCACGAGATCACCAAGAACCCTTGATCTTATAAACGTGTCTGTGTCTTCTGGTTTGAACTAACGGGATCCCAGGATGTGGGAATGATTTGCACAAAGGCGAACAAACTATTCCAGAATTTAGCAGCATAAAGTAAGTGTGTATTATCTCACTTATTCTGTAGGTCAGGGTTCCAAGCCTGGTTTATCTGAGTGCCTGTGGCCCAGAGACTCTCGAGGTCACAGCGCATCTGACAGCTGGGACATGGCCATTCCAAGGATCGAATAGGGCAGGAGAATTTGCTTTCAAGCCCGTCACATGGTTGTTGATGGGACTCAAGATAAGCTTCCAGGCTCACTCATGTGGTTGGTGGCCTTAGTCCCCAACACGTGGGTCTCTCCCCAGGCTGCCCGAGTGTCCTCATGACGTGACAGCTTGTGATCTGAGAGAGAGACTGACAGTACCCAAGACAGAAGCCACAGAAACCCAGTCTCGGAGAGATGACCCATCAGTTTTGCATATTCTGTTTGTCAGGAATGAGTCACTTGGTCCAGCCCACGTTTGACAAGGGGTGGGAAATACTACCCAGAGACATGAACCCCAGGAGACAGGGTTGCTGGGGCCCACAGTCCACACTCTGGCCATTCCTGATGTAAAAGGCACCCATGTCCTCGTGCTTCCCCAGCTGCCTCCCATCACAGGGCTGTCTCCCGAGTCTCTCCATCCACACCAGGCCCAGGTGTTGTCGGGGAGCCCCACGAGCAGCTGCCCAGTACCTCCCCATCTGTGCACCCATGGAACTAGAGAGACAAGTTGTCACCCACACGGTGACGAGATGGCCCAGATGTGCTGCTGTCAGCATTCCTGTTCATAGGGGACAGTGGGACATACAAGGGAGTCTCTGGCCCACAGCCGTTCAGGAATCTGGTGCGGAGAAGTTGGAGGTCCTGAGATTAGTTCTGAAGGACTGAGATGCCCTTTGGGCTTCTGGTTTTGGTGTCCGCATCACTTTGCTGCAGGAAAGGTAGCGCATGTCTTCAGCTGGGTGGTTCTCTCAGCCCACTTCCTCCCTGTAGAGTTTGAGGAATCCAAAGGCCACTTTTTTGTCTTGTACTGTCGGTGTCCCTTTCAGCCCAAGCTGGTGATGTTTCTGCATAGCTCAGTCTTTTCAGAATGTTGTGGGTGTGCTGTGACCCTTCTGGCTTCCACTTGACAGAAGCCCCCCCAACCCAGACTCCTGTGACGGGCCCTTTCCTGGGCGGTGAGGCCAGCGCACGTTAGTGCCCTGGAGGACTTGCTGCTCGTTGAGCTGACGGCTGGGGCCGTCCCTGTGGGGCTGGGTGCCCAGGACGTTGCCATTGTGTCCTGGCTTCCTCTGGACCATGCCATTGCCTACCTTGGCACCCTTTGCTGTCTGGAGAGGCAGAGCGTTTCCAAAGCTAGCAGGTCCTGGCGAACAGCACTGTCCTCTGCCCTCTTCCCCACGCCGGCTATGGGCAGCACCAGGACCCCAGGTCGCACCGGCAGACTCTGCTTGGCGATCTCTGAGACCTCCCGGTCCATGTGGCAAACTTTGTTCTCTTCACACAGCTGTGGGCAGCAGTATGGCCAAACTTCCTGCTGGCACCCAACAGGGCTCTGCCCACTTTTCTGCAGTCCCTCCTTGTCCAGAGCCCATGGACACGCTGGGCTCACTGATGTGCTGTTCCGTGCCTGTTCTCTGGCTCTGAAAGCCACTCCCACATTGGAGAGTGTCCCACTTCTGTCTCCAAAATGTGCATTGTTTTTTCTTGATGCCTAACAAATTCCCCCAAAGTTTAGTGGCTTAAAACAACTGACATTGGTTATCTCTCACGTCTGGGTGGGGAGTCAGGTGTGACTGAACAGGGGCTCTGGCTCTCAGTCTCCCACAAGACTGTAGGAACCACAGGCTCTTTGGGGCGGGGAGCTCACACTTAAGCTCCTGCTTGTGGCCAATGGCCCTCAGTCCCTGGTCACGGGTGCCTCTCCCCAGGCTCCCTCATGTTCTCCATCACGGCAGCTAGGGAGCTGCAGCAGAGCTGAGAGCACCAAGGAGGAAGCCAGTCGTTGTGACCGCGTCTCAGAGGTGACAGCCCATCACTTCTGCCAGCTCTGTTTGCTGGAAGTGAGTCACGAGGTCCAACCCATCCCTGAGGGACAAGGCTATACAAGGTGGGGTACCAAGTAGTGGGGATCCCTGTGGGCCATCTGAGGGGCCGTCTCACGACCCACAGTAAGAACACAGATTGAGGAAATGGTGAGCTCCAGCTCCAGACAAGCGCCTGGCTGCTGTGTGCCTGCTGGAGGTGCCCAGGCTCACTGAGGACAGCTGGTGGCAAGCTTGGCCCCTGCGCTGTGCTGCTAGGTGCGGCTGCTGGGCCGTCCTGCTGGGCCGGTCGCTGTCAGCAGCACATCAGCTGTGCTCTCAACAATGCTCCTGTGTTCGACGTGGAGACATACGCAGAGGGGGCTGTGGGGGGGCCCGTGAGCAGTGCCCCTGCCCGAGCAGACATGCGGGTTAATGGACCAGCGGTAGACTACACAGGGGTCTCTGGTCGTGGCGGGGGCCATGGTCCTGGCATAGTCACCAGTTTCTCCGAGCTGTGGACTGATCGGGTTTGCAGCTGGCTGGCTGGGAAACCAGTCAGCTGACCCTCTCTCTGTCTCCTGCGTGCCTGTGGTGTATCCAGGGTGGGTGTGTTGGGGGGCAGGTGAGCACTGGGCCTGGGGCGTGCTCCCTGAGGGCAGCAGGAGCTCATGTGCGTGGGGGCTCCCGCGAGATCCCAGGTGCTCCCTGCAGAGGTGCAGGTGTGGGCTGAGTGGGTGTGTGCCTGAGGCGGAGTCCGTCCCCCACACAGGTCATTGTGGGGAGCATCTTTGAAGTGGTCTGGGCTGCCATCAAGCCAGGAACCTCCTTCGGGATCAGCGTCCTGCGGGCCCTCCGGCTGCTGCGGATCTTCAAAGTCACGAAGTATGTTACCCGTGTGCTCCTGGGTAGGGGATGGGGAGCACAGGTCACGTCTGAGACTGAGCCACGCCGGGCGCCTGTTACCAGGACCGTGTGGTGCTGGCCTTGAACCCAGCTGTCTGGAATCCCTTTTTGTGCTTATAATTGGCTTAAACACAGAAGAGTTTACAGAGCGCCTGCCCAGCACGTGTTGTCTCGGCTGTGGGGGCCGCATCTGTGCTCAGGCTTGCTTCTGGAGGCTCTGTGCTGCCGGCAGGCTCCCGAGCTCTCCTTAGCTTGCTTCCCACAGCTTCCTACTGTCCCTTTTTGAAACCAGCAGGCCCGTCTACTTTGTTTCACCGTCAACTGAGAAAAAAGAAGTGATCACGTGGAAGTTTGTTTTCCATCATTCTGCCCCAAGTCTGTCCCATCCGGTCAGCCCTGATCCCAGGGAGGGAGGGAGGTCTCAGAGGACTCTGACCTTCTGCCCTAAGCCAGCTTGGTCCCTTAGGGGCTGCGTTCCCAGGCCGACTTTTTCCTCCCTGTGCCTGTCACGGTCTGCTGAAGCGGTGGCAGGACGACAGCCACGGGCCTGTGTCGCCCGTTCTATCCCACTGGGTCCCTTACATAACCTGTATGCCAGTTGCTCAGTTTTGTCTCCGACGGGGCTGAGGCCAGGGCGGCAGAGTGATGCTGCTCCTGCACGAGTGGGGGGCCCTCTGCCAGGGTTCTAATGCTAGGAAGATGGGGCGCGTTTCCCCCAGGAAAGGCCACTCTGCACTCAGCAGGTTGAAGCGGTGGCACACCGCACAGCAGGGACTGTGCCTACCCTGAATCCTGGACTCCTGCTGCGTGAGTGCGTAGCCCACACACGCTCCAGCCCGATTTCCACGCGGTCTCCCCAGCAGCTCTGACAGTGGCAGCACCCAGGGAGAAGAACTGTCAGCAGTGAGCCTGTGCATGGGGCCCTGGGGCTCTAGGTCATCCCTGCAGTGACCTCTCAGAACCCCACAGATCTCCCCAGGGTATAGGGAGTTCTGGTCTCTTCTAGTCCGTTTTAAATCCCAGCCTAAGACCACTGAAGGATACAGTAATGTCACTGCAGGAGAGTCTGGGGCAAGAGTTGGGCCCAGCTGGGTCCACAAACCCTACTGTGCGTCTCATGGGCTGTGTGGCCAGTCCTGTCACATCCCAGTGCCGTGAGGTGACGGCGAGAACACCCTTCACCCCGCTTGCAGGGACTGGTGTTTGAGGGGCTCTGATTCCTTCCAGAAGCCAGGCTGCTGTCCTGAGGTGGGCTGGCTTTTCCAGAGTTTTCCAGCCCATCTTCCATGAACCCTCAAGTGCCTTGTAGGAGAACCCATAGAAGATAGGCGAGCCTCTGTGCTGTCGGCACTTGGGAGGACCAGACCTGGGGGCCAGGGATGTGCAGTGACTGCTGTTTGTCCTGCCACACCCACCTTCCCAGGCCGGTGGAACCGCCACCTCCGTGCAGAGACACGGGTGTGTAGTGTGTTTTAAGCTGGCTGGAGGCAAAGTGCCCCCGCCTCTTCTGGGGAGGAGCTCTCCAGATGCGGGCAGGGGGTTGGAGCTCCGAGTGAGCTCTTGACAGTCAGTCTACCGCAGACTCCAGTGGGGCCTGTGTGCCATTGGGTCCCGGTGCATGAGATGTGCCCGGCGATGCGGCCTCTGGCCTCCAGGAGCATTGTGGGAGTGCGATGGAGGGGTGGGCGCCGTGGGATGCCAGGAGATGGTCTTACAGTGCCGCCCCGCATCCACGCTGCATCCTGGGCCCTCAGGGGGAGGGGCCTTCACACTGAGTTATGCAGGCTGTGGGCTGATAACCTTCTGCTGCAGCTGCTTCTCCCCTTGTGGTCCTCATGGAGGCACCCAGAAGCTGCTCGGGGGTTGGGGGTGGAGAGGGAGCGGGCACCGTTCCGCCAGGCAGAGGGATGGGCAGGTTCGGAACATGGGGGTGAGTCGGCCGCCCCCCGGAATCCCCAGGGGAGGGGTCTGGAGCTCCGGGGATGTGCCCTGGCTCCAGGTGTGGGGTCTGGGAGCTCAGGGGATCCCAGAAGGCACAGGGGTGACTGTGAGAAGCCCAGGGTGGGGCCTGGGCAGGTGGGTGGGTGCAGCCGGCGTGGACGGACCCCCTGCCCGACAGGTACTGGAGCTCCCTGCGGAACCTGGTGGTGTCTCTGCTCAACTCCATGAAGTCCATCGTCAGCCTGCTCTTCCTGCTGTTCCTCTTCATTGTGGTCTTCGCGCTGCTGGGCATGCAGCTGTTCGGGGGGCAGTAAGTGGCCTGGGGTCGTCGGGGGCTGGGCTCCCCTCCAGGGAGGCAGAGCTCAGAGCAGATTTGCTGCCTGGGCCCCCTCCGCCTGTCTTCCGCCTGGAGGTCCCCCCAGGGGGACAAGGGTGCCAGGCACATAGCCCACCTGCAGCCCGGGACGGCCCTGCAAGTTGAGGTGCCTGTCCCTGGCTCCTGATGGGGCAGTCTCCTCGCAGGACTTCTTGTTTTTCTCAGGTTCAACTTTAACGATGAAACCCCAACAACAAACTTTGACACCTTTCCCGCGGCCATTCTCACCGTCTTCCAGGTAAGGCTCCAGGCATGGGGAAGGGAGACTTCCTGGTCAGTGTCTGCACCCCCAACACGGCCAACATTTCAGATAGAACTTTCCAGAAGGGAACAAGTGGGAGATGAGCCTAGGGAGGTCTCCAGTCCCTGGGGCTCTGCCATCAAGTCCAGAGCCTGGGTCTGGAGAGAAACTGGGTCCCAAGAAGCATGTGTAGTTCCCTGGGGGACTCAAGGGTCCTGTGGCCACTAGGCTTCAAGCCACCAACTTGTCCCCCAACGCCTAGGACCTGGAGTCCCAGCTGTCTTTTATGCTCTGCGAATGACACAACAAAGCACACCCATGTTTCTCCCTCCTGTCTGTCAGGCCCAGGGGTCCTTTAGTTCTCTTTTGTGTCTGGAGAAGGTGCCCGCCACGGCTCCTGGGGAAGCCAAGGCTCTGGGCCCAAGTCATCTGTGAGGCAAACCTTGTCACTCAGGCCATCTTTGCCCTCTTGGAGGGGTTTCCTTTTGGAGACTCTCTTGATTGAGCCGTTTGCCCCCTTGCAGGGCTGTAGCGCCCCTGGTGCCCGCTATGCTTGGCCCCACTGGTAGGATAGTGCCAGATGCTTCTGTCTTATGAAGCCTCCTTTGATGACATGCTTGCAATTGAGTGGGTCAGGGCAGGTTGTTGTTTTGTCCAGGATGACTCTTAGGGAAGCCCAACAGGCCATGTGTGCTCAGGCTGGGGTCTCAGCTTAGCCCCTGGCCTCTGGGGCTGCCCTTGGCCTCCAAGTTGGGTCCTCTTGCAGAGGGCGGACACAAGCTTTCCTGTGCTGTGCGCTCTGCTCAATGATGGTGATAGGAAGGAGCTCCTTCCTGCTGTGGGGCACCAGGGGTGTCCTGTGGGATCTCGAAAGTCAGGCAAGGAGGCTCGGCAGGAATGTGTCCAGACACCACGGTAGGAAGGTGAGTAGAGTCAGGGCAGCAAAGGCATGGGGTCTGTGGCAAAAGGATTGGGGCTGGTGGATATAAGGTTGGACGGGCCTTCCGGGCCAGGCCAAGCAGCTGTACCCGGCTGGCGCCATCTCAGAGGCTCCCAAAGCAGGGAGGTGACGTGACCCACAGAGCTCTGCTTTGTTCTGTTGCAGGAAGGGAGTGGGATGTGGTCGGTTAGTGGTGGTGTGTGGGACAGAGGGGAAGAGGGAGCCAAAGTTAGAGGAAACAGATGGGCTCTTCTGGTCAGATGGTGTTCTGGTTTGGACCTCGGACCCCTCTGCTCTGGAACATGGCAAAGAGGTAATAAATGCATCTAGAAATTCAAAGGAGCCAGCCAAATAGAAAACAAACTGTGGCTGGAAATGGAACAGTGAGGAGAGATGCGGAGACCGGGCCTCTGGGCTGTGGTCCGAATGAGGCACACGGGCTGGACGCATTGCTGTACGGCCTGCCCAATGCGGGGCTGGGGAAGGTATGTGACCCTTTGAGGAGCAGAGCTGAGAGAGGGTGACCATGGCTGGAGGAGGCCGAGAAGGTCACAGGGGCAGATGGCTGGCCAGGCCAGGCCTGCACTTTCCATGGACGGTGCTGGGCCAGGGCCCGAGACCCCAGGATGGCGAGTGCTCTTGCTTCTGAACGGGGCTTGAGGGGGTAGGGAGAGTGTGTGACCAGGAAGAAAATAACATCAGGTCTGCTCATGGCGAGTGTGCAGACTGATCCGTGGTGATGCTAACCCCATGAAGAGAGCTGACCCCTGCAGTCGGAAGGTGAGCTCGCTCCTGAAGAAACGGGAGTAAGAGCATGGCACAGGTGACTGAGACCCATGCAGTGTTCGAGGGAGAACTTGTAACCCATAAACAAAATTATGAAAGAAAATACCTGAGAACCAAGAGCAAGTTCATATGAAAAAGAACTAAGTAGAAATCCTAGGTGTGGAAACCATGCTGTGTAAATAGAAAAGTAAAGGTTAAATTATACCCCGGACACGAGCGAAGGAAGGGCAGGTGAGCTGGGAGATGTGGGGGGACTTAGGGGTGAAGCTCCCATGTCGGTTGAGAGAGGGGGCTGTCAGCGCTGTTCTGGGCGAGTCTGAGGGCTGAGTCCTTGGGGAGCCAAGCAGGATGAACAGACGTAATGTCAAACCTAGATGTGTTGTGATGAAGAGAAAATCTTTAAAACGACCCTAGAAAGCGTCTCCCCACAGAAGAATGACAGTCTGAGGGTCGGGGAGGGAACGTGAAGTCCTGGGGTTGGGCCACCGTGACCCCAGCATACTGACCAAGAGAGCTGAGACTCAAGCATGAGGGGGTGCTGGCCATGTTCAAACGCAGACACGGAGGGCTACCAACCGCCCGGTTGCTGAAAGCACCACAGACTCCGTATGTTTAGTAAACCCAATGATTTAGAAGAAAAAAAATAACATTTCACTAACCCATGAAGAAATGAAAGACCTGAACTATTTCAGAAATTGAATGATTAAAAAATCTGCCTACCCAAGCCGCCATGTTCTGGTAATTTTATGAGTGAATCCTATGAAAATTTAAGAAAGACGTTATTCCAGTTGTATGCGGATGACTCCAGAGAAGACAAGAAGGAAGGTACCTGCTGGCTTTATGAGTCTAGAATCACCGTGGTAAAAAACCCTCACCACGCTAATGTGGGTCTGCCGCTTGTGACTTACAGGAAGAGACCACAGCCAGGGGTGGGTGTCACACAGCGGCAACTTTTATTCAGTAAATAAGGAGATCACAAGGAATAACTTCCCAAGCCAGGACTCCATGTAGGGTTAGGGTTCAGATGAATATTCAGAAAGGGGAGCTTTGTCAGTGGACAGACTTCTCCCTGGGGAGGAGGAAGGCAGCGGGCATAAGGTCACGCGTGTGTACTCAGGACACATGCACCTTATGTTGTGCTCATGGGGTCTGGGCTCCAGCATGAAGTGTGACGGCAGACGGCATGGGACGATTTGGTTATCCACAGAACCAAACAGGAAATTGGGTCCTACTTTTTTCCATATTTGAAATGAGTTTGTAGACTAAGACCTGAATGTGAAGAGCAAATCTGAAATTTTAAAAGGTGCACAGGAATATAACGGTACCAACTCAAGGTAGGGAAGTCCTTGACATACAAGAAACACAGATCATAAAGGAAAACATTGGCAAATTTGACGGCTAAAATAGACCTTTCTGTGCATCAAAAGACACCATGAAAAGGTTTAAAAAAAAGTCATAAACTTGGAGAAGACATTTCCACAGTATTAGAATAATCACTGACGTGTCCAGGTCATGTCAAGGACTTCCGCCAGTCAAAGAGAAAAGACAATATCATAGTGAGAGGCAGAGTGTAAAACTGCGGCATCTCATAGGAGGGGAAGCTGGGCTGACGAAAACGCCTGTGAGAACCATTACCAGTGCTGCTTGAGATGCAAGTTAGACCCACCACAAGACAACCTCTCCACCGATCAGCGGCGCAGAAGTTAAGAAATCCAATACCAAGTTTTAGGGAAGATGTGGAGAAATGGAGATTCCTCTATGCTCGTTGGGTTGGTCACCCACTGGGGGTAGAGTAACGTCATAAAATCTAATAACTAGAACTTGCATATGCGTGCTTCCTGTTGTGGGTCTATGCTCTGCAGCGTCTCCTGCCGGGCCATCCAAGGAGACAGGGAGGCGTGGGAGAGGAGCAAATAACTGGGTGTTGCCAGTGATGCCCATTGTCACAGCATGGATAGGAAGAGTGTGTTGTGGTTTCTGTACAGCAGGAGCACGAATGACCTAGAATTAAATGTGTTAACTCAGATGGATCTCACAAGTATAATATTAGGCAAAAAGAGAGCAAGATTCAGAAAAATACATAGCATATGATACTACTTAAATAAAGATGAAAACATGAAAAACAACATCGTCTATGGCATCTATGCAGTGAAAATGGAAACGCTTGCCTGGGAATGAGGAAGACCGGATGCAGGCGCCGTGCCACTGGGAGGCTGGAGGCGTTCTAGTGGGGGGATGCCTCTCCCTTTGACGGCTCTCAAGCCCGTAGTTGGTACACGGAGGTCTGCTGGGAATTACCCATCCTTCTTTTCTGAGTGTTTGAAAGAGGACTGAAATAAAACGTTGAGGGATACAAAAAGGTAAACAAAGTGGAAATCATCTGCAAGAAAGCTGGTATGATACTAACATCAGTCAAAGTTCAAGTTAAGGGAGAAAAGCTTTGGTAAAAATAAAGGAGTGTGTTTCGTAACAACAGAAAGAAGGCAGTGATCGTGGGCCAGCATGACCTCACAGCACCCTGAGCAGCAACGGATAGAAGCCCATGGACGTCCCCACCTCACACGAGGTTTGGGATACGTTTCTGCCGAAACGTAGGATGAGGGGAGGTCTGTGGAGCTCTTCACCCAGCAGACAGCCAACGAAACAGTCATCATTTGGGACACAGAGGACATTCATGGAAACTGACCACTTGTTAAGTCACCGAGGAAATTCCTACAAGTATTGAGGAATTGTCATCCTGTAGAGCACATTCTTAATGGAATGTAAATAAACATATCATGTGTAAGAAGTTGTTCGAAACCTTCCCCAGATTTGAAAGCTGAAGGACCGAGCTAAACAAGACTCCACAGCAGACTCACAAAATGCTTAGACATGAATTATGACATCCAGACTTAAGGAACAAGACAGAAGCAATACTTAAGAGAAAAACTTAGAACCTTAAATGCAATCATCAAAATAAAAGGAAGACCGGAAACAAGCTAGTGATGTACTTGTCTTAAAACCTAGAAAAGTGGACAGGTAAACTCAAGAAAAACGGAAAGCAGGAAAAAGTGGTTAATAACACAAAACTAAAACACCAAGATGGCAAATTGTAAAAAGCTTGCTGTCGGGGAGACTAATACAGTAGACAGCATCTCAGCAAGACCGGCCAAGAGAGAATGCATAGATGAAAGCTAGAGACTGGGGGGGAGGCACGCCTGCAGGGAGGGGAGAGACCGTTTTAAGTCCCCAAAAATATTATGGCCAGAGATTTGAAAACTAAGGGGAAACATGTACTTTTATAGGAAAAACTCAAACACATAAATTAGCTCAAGGAGAAATTAAAAACCTGAATAGCATTCTAACCTGCCCTGGGCCTGGCACAGCTATAAGGTGATGTCCTACCGTAGATGTCCTACCTTAATGTCCTACCAAGGACATAAAATTCACTTGTCCTGCTGAACACGAGACCAGCATACAAAAATAGAGCTTTCCTGTGACTTAACCATTCGATTGGAAAATTCAATTAAAATGAAATATTTCATTCTAGAGGCAACAAAAGCTATAAGGCACTAGAAACAGTATGTAAGCCTTTTATGGGGAAAATTACGATTTGTTATCAAAGGGCCTACAGATCTGGGTACACAGGGGTATATTTATAATGGGGAGGGAGGCCTGAAAGTGGCAAAGGCATCTGTTTTCCTAATTTAATCTCTTGGAATTCAGCATATTGATAACGTGGAAGACTCAGCATCCAAGAATCGCCAAGACAGTTCAGGAAGGTTCGCCTTACCATGGGTGGGAGTTTCCACAAAGCTACGGCAGGAGGGTTGGGATACGAAACACCAGGAGAGCGGACGAGAGAAGCCAGAAACATGGCCAGGCTCGGTGGGAGGCTGGCCACAGCAGGAGGAGGGGCCCAGGATAGTTGAAGCAGTAGGTCTGTAAAAGCTAGCTTTCCACTGGGGCAGAACGTGGGTCTTCATCCCCACGCGTACACAGAACAGGAAACACAGGCTCAAGTTGGATTAAAAACCTAACTGTGAGAAACCACACTCTACAATGGTTTGAAGAAAATACAGAAGAGTATTTTTATTGCCTTCCAGTGGAGAGAAATTTCTTAGATGCGTGGCACTTGGTCATAAAGCAGAAGCCGGGAGCTCTCCAGTGAGTAGTTCCTGCAGACAGAGGGCGGGAGTGAACAGGGACACTCGCGGAGGTCCCGTGGTCAGGGCGAGGAAGACCCAGGCGTCTGGGGAGGCCCTGGAGAGCAGCCCCTGACCAGCTGGCTCTCTCGCGCCTCAGCCAGCAGCAGTGTCCCTGCAGGCGTCGCTTAGGACGCCTCTCATCAGGGCAGAGGTGCACGTGGCTTGCCTCCAGGCTGTCCCTGGTGTGGACAGACCTTCCGTGTGTGCGGTGAGACTCGGCAGCACAACCCCCGGGAGAAGGAAGGCAGCGAGCGTGTGGGGGGAGGGCCTGAGGGACACTGTGCGCTGGGGGTCGGGAGTCAGGGGGTCTGTGTGCCTCGTGTGTGTGGACTTCAAAGATATGATCCTGGGTGAGGACAGCAAACCCATGAGCAGCGTGTGTCGTCTGACGCCTTCCCGGGAGTGTTGGAACTCGTGTGGTGAGTTTGGTTCATAGACATGTGTGCCGTGTAAGTGGAATTCTACTGACTTGGTTCCTCACCAGGTTTGTGATTGGGTCGTCTGTCAGGAGTGACCACGGCCAGTGGGACCTGATGCCCACGGGACAGATGTGAGCAGTGTCCATTTTGATGGGTGGACACGTGAGCGTCTCTTACGTTCTCCTCTTGCACTTCCCCACGTATACAGCAGCAAGGAGAGACGTGTTTCCGGACGGGCAGGGATTGTGTCCAGCCACCCTCTTTGCTGGACCCACTGTCTCCCAGGCAGCATCGTGGCCCAGGGGTGGGAGTCTGGCCTCCCCAGCCTGGCCCCCTTTCCCCAGCTCACAGCTACGGTTCTCCTCCTCGCCTTTGCCCACCTTTCCCTTCTGTTTTTGGCCGAAAAGCTGGAGCGTATGCATCTCTCGGGGCCTGTGTCTTTCTGGAAGTTTCTCTGGAGGACCATGGGCCACTTTGCCCTCCAGAAGCACTGCCCTCTAGCAGCCTGTGTGTGTGCGCTCACGTGTGCCCCTGGGCTCTAGGGATACAGCCGTGTCTTGACCTTGAGTGTGCACCTGCGTGTGTCCGTGGGTGCAGGTGGTCAGGCAGGCGTGCCCTGCGGGGCTGTTCCCCCAGATCCTGACAGGAGAGGACTGGAATGCAGTGATGTACCACGGGATCGAGTCGCAAGGCGGAGTCAGCAAAGGCATGTTCTCCTCCTTTTACTTCATTGTCTTGACGCTGTTTGGAAATTGTATCCTTCTCTGGGGCTGGGGTACAGCATGGCTAGTGCTTGGTCTGGGTCTGGGTCCCTCCCCTCCGCCTTGCCCCCGTGGGAACAGTGCGGGTCCTCCCACAGGGGAACCAGCTTAAGTCTACACAGTGAATGTTCTCCAGGCAGCCTGAGCTGGGGGGGATCCGGAGGCTGAAGGAAGCACGTGCTGCACATTGGTCTGCAGAGGGGACGGGACGGTCAGGGGCAGGCACAGGAGGGACGCTGTGGGGAGACATGGGCTTTGAACCCTGATGGCCGAGGGTCTGGACTTGTTTTCTTGGCCCACTTTAATTCAGTAATTAAATTGGCACTGGGCTTTTAAAAAACTGCTCCCTGCTGAACATATCCTACCCGCAGAGAAATACACAGTGAGGTTTCCGGTGCTGGGAGCCTGTTGGGTTCATGTTTCAGGACCTCGGGCTGGGAGAGGGTGTGTGGGGCCAGGGAAAGCCCAGGAGCTCTGTGGCAGCTCTGCCCTCAGTCCGGCCACCGGGAAGAGGAGGCTTCAGGGTCAGGATGTAGGAGGAGTGTAGTGGGCCAGGAGAGGGGTCGTGGATGTGGCCCCACTGCCCGGGAGGGAAATCTGGACTGAGCAGGGACACTTGGGTCCTTAGAGTCGTCTGTACATCAGATCCCCCGAGTGGTTGATGTGCAGGTTCCAGCCCACAAGGATGATGCCACGGGCTCCCCAGAGAGCCCTGGTGTGGAGGCTGCCCCCAGGGGCCCCACTCAAAGACCGATGCCTTAATACCCTTCGGGGCCAGGAGAAAGGGCGGAGCTGGCCGGAACAGGTGTGAGTCATCTTCTCCCAGACCACCCTACGGCTCTGCCCTATTTCCCCACACGCACACCCGGACACTTGACCCTGTTTGTCTCTCCTTGGCCCTGCCTGGCTGGCTCTCTGCTGGCCTGGGACCCGTGACTCTGCAGGCCTCCATTCACACCATCTGTCAGCTCTGGACCCCACGGCAGGGAGCCCTGCCTTTGTGGGGGCAGGAAACCCAGTAAGGAGGAGTAGGAGGGCTGGGGGGAGTGTTTGTTTCACTGTTTAGCAGGTGGGTGGGACCTGGGGGTGGCTGACAGGAAACCCAGGAGTGGCCGCCAGGGTTGTTGGAGAGGGAAGGAGCCTGCAGTGTTGACTCAGATGGTGGGGGTAGGGGTGGGGAATGAGCGCTGTCCAGAAGGAGGTGCCCCCCCCCCCCCGCCCCGAGACCGCGCAGTGGCCTGGAGCTCATCACAGCTCATCCTGACCCTGCACAGTCAGGCCGGGGGTGTCTATGGTCAGGCCTCATGCTGGCCAATGGGCGTCATTTCCTCTGCCTCTGTGCATCTCTCCGCTGGGCCCTGAGCTCTGGCTCCTGGCCTTAGACCTGCTCTCCAGGTGTGGGAAGGCCTCTGAGGTGCTCGAGGCTGGGTTAGTGCGGGGAAGTGGATCCCAGCCTTGTGTCCCGTCCTCTGATCTGCTGGAGCCCTGAGCAGCCTTACCTATGAGGCAGTACCCGGGTACATGGGTCCCCTGGAGTCTCAGGGGCATCTCCCTGCCAGACTGGGTCCTCACCAGCCACAGTCATCGCTGCTGGCCTTCTATAAACCGGCTGCTCCTCACAGTTGGCCCTGGCGGAAACAGCTGCACCTGGGTTGGGTTGGGGGTGGTACGTCCCCAGGCCTGTGGGGAAAGAGCTCTGTGCCGGGGCTCTGACGGGGGTGACCATTACCCCAGAGGACACTGGCCGGGTCTGAGATGGTGGGCTTACCCTGGGGAGGGGCTGATGCACCCTGGTGCTGGGCAGGGGGTTACAGATGGTGCCCAACGACCCACGCAAAGGGTCGTTCCGCTCCAGATGTTGGCAGTGCTGAGGGACGAGGTGACAGGGGAGGGCCCAGGTCTGCTGGAACAGAGTGCAGGGACGGGCTGGTCCTGGGGACATGCTGCCTCGAGGCACACAGGACAGGAGCTTGTGGGAAGAGGTGGCAGCTCAGTCCGCTGGGTTTGGCTCTGTCTGAGGGTGACGGGCCAGCGGAGCAAGGGTACTGGAGGGGCATGTGGCCACTAAGGGAAGGAGGCTGAAGTCTCGTCAGGACCTGGGGAGAGGGCCCCCATTCTGCATGGGGAAGCTGGGCTTTGACTGTGGGAGGCTGAGGGCTGGGGCAGAAGGTTCCCTTCCTTAGCTGGAGCCAACCAGACACTCTGCTGAACGTCTTCCTGGCCATTGCCGTGGACAACCTCGCCAACGCTCAGGAACTGACCAAGGTACGTACGTAGGGACATGGCCCACAGCCCATGAGGGACAGGGGGTTGGGGCAGCCACCTGTGTCCCACTGCGTGGGTCCAGAGGGCCCCGCAGAGGGCCAGTCCAGGCTTAAGGACTCATGTGACCACTGTCTGGGCGAGTGTCCTCAAGGTCGCAGGCAGGTGGGAGTTTGGCTGCCGATCGGGTGTGGTGATGGTGTAGAGGACGCGTGAGAGACGCCAGGGCAGGAGGGGCAGCTCGTGGAGAAGCCATGGCCTAGAAAGAGTGGCCGAACAAGAGGTGCAGCCCAGAGGGAGCCTTGAGGAGTGGGGGCAGACTACTGGCCTGGAGGGGGCAGGGACGGACCATGGTGCGTGTCAGGAGGCGTGGCTGTGAGAAGTAGCAGGTTCCCCTCAGCCAGAGGCGCGTGTGCGGTGGAGACCCTGAAGGGAGGTGTGGGGTCCCTGTGCTCATCCCTGGGCGGCGAGGGGGCCCCAGCGGTCAGTCCTGAGTGTGCATGGTTGAGCTGGGGTGGTCGCCAGGCAGTGCTGTCCTTTGAGGCTGGGCCTGGCTGGCTCCAGCAGGATCAGCTGCTGCCTCCTTGTTGGCGGGTCTGTGGCTCCGCAGGACGGCCTCTCGTCCCAGCGGGGGCCCAGTGGGCGGCCTCTAACACTCATCTCTCATCCTGGAGCCTGGCGGGCGGTGTGATTGTACACGTCCTCCCCTGTGGTTTCCTTCCTGAGGACACAGCCGTGGATGGGGCGGCTGGCTCTCCCGCGGTTCGGCCTCAGGCTTGTGCTTTGAACAAGCCCCAGCTCCTGGTGCAGAGGGTCCGGCCGCCTGACAGGCCCCCTGAAGCAGAGGCCCCGCGTGCTTGCTTTCTCAGCGGAGTGCATGCCCTGTGTGTATTCCTCTCTGTGCGCGTGCCGGTGTGCTGGAGCTCACCCGTGTGCACACCCCTGCGTGTGTCTGCTGTGGCCCAGCACAGCTTGCAACGCCATTGCCGTTCTGGGGCCCAGCCAGATGCAGGCCTTCCGCGAGGAGGGCAGGTGCGGGACGAGTCTGCTATCCACAGAGGAGCTGCTTGGGCCCAGGGCTCCTAACCATACAAGCCCCGCAGGGCCCCCACTGCCCCCTCCCTGCTCTCTGGAAGATGGGCTCCTGCTGGAGGAAGGCCTCGTCACGTGTCTTCCTTTGCTTCTGCTCAGACTGCCTCTTCTCCCAACCCAGGCTGAGGCTGTGCTGGTGCCTGTGGGTAGAGATGCCTCCCTTGCTCTGGCTGCTGCCTTCTGAGGACACGGAAGTCCTGCCGGCCTGCTCATTTCCATGTCAGCCTGGGCGAGATGGGCTCAGCCATCCAGAAGTTGCTTGAGAGTGACAGTCTGAGACTCCTGGCTGGGCTGCTGGGGCGGGACCAGGGGGCCCTGCCTCCACAGAGCGCTTCTTGGGGTCTGGATTTCTGGGTCCCCAAGAACTGGTGGTGCCTAGGAGCCCTGGTGGTCTGAGCACTGGCTGTCTTGGGGCAGGGGTGAGCTTGCGTCTGAAGTTTTCACTATCTCTTCCAGCTGTGCTGCAGTGATGCCTTGTCACTTGGGGCCCTGTCTCCATGCACAGACAGCCCCAATTCAGGAATTCCCCTAGCTTGGCAGCTGGGGCAGGTAGAGAGCTAGCTGTGTCTGGCTGGAGGGTTTCCGGGTCCTTCCTTTATGTTCCCACAATGTATTACAGCATCACGTTCTTTTCAAAGTGGAAATAAACTGAGTGGAGTCTGTAGAAGCTCGCCCTTTGGCCCAGAGGGCTGGGGACGAGGATGGCATTTACAGCTCGAAGAAGGGCCTTGACAGGGGTTCTGTGGTAGATAGAGTTTGCCTGCTCTGTGGATCCTGAAGCTTGAGGACATCTTGCTGGGAAGTCTGCAGGCAGCTAACGGTCTTAGTTCTGGCCATTTGGGGGGCCTCTAGGAGAAAACTTATGGACGTTTTGGGCCACAGTGGGAATGTCACTTTCCATGGAAACCAGGTGGGCTCGGGATTGGGGTATTTGGGGAAATACGGGTGGTGTCTGCAGTCTAGCTGAGTGACATGGAGGCCTTAGTTTCCCTCCGTGGGGCCACGGGCACAGCCCCGAGCTTTCATCCAGATCCCAGGAGCAGAGCATGTTGGTTTTTCCTGGGGAGGCAGAGGCAAGGTATCTGCAAGTATGTTGGGGGAGTTGCGGGTCCCACCCAGGAGCTTGGTGGTGGAGGGAGCACAGGCACTGTGTGGCTGTCCAGGTGGACACAGGGAGGGACTTGCCATGGCTGGAGGCAGGTAGACACATGTGACCTGATGGGTCCGAGGAGGAAGAACTCAAAGGCTAGGAGGTGGTCCTGCGGATGGTCCTGCTAGGTCCACTCCTGCTGATGATTCCTGTGAGTGATGTGGGGCTGGGATCCAGGCTCAGGGTGCAGAGCTCTGCCCCTTGCCTTTGCTCACAGCTTCGGGGCAGAGGCTTTGTTCAGGTGGGACAGGTTCTCCTCAGGCGGAAGGGCTGTGGCTTGGGGGGAAACGAGGATGGATTTGCATTCTGACGGCGCCAAGTGGGAAACGTTGTGGGACAGACATACAGGCAGCAGCTGGGTCCCTGTGGCTGGAGCTCAAGTGGGGTGGACTTCACCAGCTGTGGCACCCTGGGAGATGGCCCATAGTAGCAGGTCTTGAGGCAAGACTCTTGGGGACTGTTACCTTGAGTAGCAGGCATAGAAGGGGGCCCTGATGGCTGCAGAGAGCTTGTGTGGAATTGGTGCTCAGGGCTGGAGCTGCTGCCCGGCCCCCAGGTGCAGAGGGCAGGAAGGACTTAGAGGCCACAGCAGGGCGGGGGCGGGGGCGGGGGAAGAGCTGATGTGGTGAGACACTTCTGTCTTCAACAGGACGAAGAGGAGATGGAAGAAGCAGCCAATCAGAAGCTTGCTCTCCAAAAGGCCAAAGAAGTGGCTGAAGTCAGTCCGATGTCTGCTGCCAACATCTCCATCGCCGCCGCGTAAGGCTCTTGGTGGGGGAAGGCGGGGGTTGCTGCAGTCTTGCGCTGGGTCCTCCACAGGACGCTCCTCCTGGGGGCTTCCTCAGAATCCCTTATATTGACTGGAGCTTCTTAGGACGCAGCCCGCAGGAGCCGTGATGTGAGGGAATGGCTCCCCTCCTGGCTCCCTTCCCTGCAGCAGCCCACGAGCAGCGTTCGCCGGGAAGAGCCCTGTGGCCTCTCCCTGTCCCAGGCTGAGCGAGGCGTTGCAGCGCATGGCCCTCCCTCCGGAGGTCAGACTGGCTCTGACTTGGTCCTCAGCGGGCTTGGGTGGCTCCAGGCCTCTGGCTGGACACGGGGTGTGAGTCAGGGGTCAGGTTAGTGTATCTGTCCGGACTCCACTGTTTAGGGATGTTTTTGAGCCAGAAGATTCGCGCTGCATGTCGGCAGCCCAGGAGACTCAATGCACTTCCCCAAAACGTTTCCAAGGGTTCAGTACGGGGACAGAGGCCAAGGGAAACCTCGAGGATCACAAAAGGTGAAGAGGGCAGGGCCAAGGCTTCCCCCAGGAGACTAGTCACCCTGAAGTTCCCCTGAGCCTCCAGGCACATTGCAAACCACAGTGGGAAGTACTGGGGCCTCAGAGTTGGGACAGAGGGCCCAGCCCAGGGCCAAAGGCTGCTGTGTGTTGGGGGAAGTCCCCCGTGGTGGGCAGGGAGGACTGGGACCGAGGGAGGACGTCTGGGCTAGTATCAGGGTGGCCATGAGAGAGCACAGAGGAAGGAGCCCTCCTTTCGCTGGGAGCTCGCTCTCCAGGCCATGCTGAGTGCACTCGGAGCTGGGGACTTGTCCTCGGTGCCATGGCCCATCCACCACAGACCTCTGATTTCCAGCCCAGTGGGCCCCCCTCCCTCTCCCTGTTCCCCAGGAACAGCCCCAGGAACAGCTGTAGTGACACACGCGTCCAGGCTGCTGAGTGTGTGTGCTGGCAGGTGGACGAGTTTGCAAGGAGAGCAGGTGTGCAGGTGTGAGAGAGGGCCCATGTCTTCCTGTGTGTGAGTACACGTGTGTCATGTGTGTGTCTGCGTCATAGTGGCCCTGTTCTTGTCCAGCGGTCCCCAGGGGGATGGCCTGTTTGCTAGGAAGGCCTTTGCAGAGGACCTGCACCTCAGCCGAGCAGGAAGCCCTGGCCTCCGGGGGAGAAGAAGCTAGAGGAGGCCCCTGACCCCGGGGCAGGGGTTCCGGGGGGCTGCAGAGAGCCGGGGAGGACTCAGTAGTCACTACTCAGACAGCTACTGGGGGCTCAGGGCTCGGCTGTCTCTGGGTTGTTGGGCTGATTCGGTGCCTTGGACGGCATGGTCCTGGGCTTGCTTGGTGGTGACCTGGCAGACGGCCCTTCTCCTGAGCTTTGTAGCTGCTGGTGGTCTGCATTAGCAGAGGGAGCTGGTGAGCTTCTGACCCATTCCTGAGCCTGTAGGTTTCTCTTCAGCATTTGCCTTCTCTGCATTTAGAGGGGGGTGCTATCCCATGGGCCCCGTCCCTGTCAGAGCTGCTGTGCCTGAGGGGTGTAGGGCAGGGCGTCTGTTCCCATTGGGCTGAGAGCTCTGGGCAGCAGGTGCTGGGGCCCTTGGCACAACCAGGGAGAACTTGTCAGGCCACCAAGAGAGATCTGGGTGCTCTTCCTTGGTCCCCGTCCTCCTCCGGGGACACTGCTCTGTAGCCACGAGACTGCAGACGGGCACACCCAGGCCCAGGGTGTGTCACACTGTGCTCCCTGGGTTCTGTGCGAGTGTGCTGTGGGCCTGACCACCACCTTGGTGCTTCTTTTCTCCTGGGTGGAGCTCCTGGGGAGGCACAGGTGTTCTCCCTCACGGTGGGGCCTGAGCTCGGTGTCCACTCATTCCTGCCGTGCCAACCTGGGTGTGTGCCGGCCTTGGCCTCTATGCTCCCCCTTCTTGGGCATGTTCCTGGGATGCAGCTTTGAGCCTTTGTTCCCTGTGACATGTCCTCCGTGTGCCTCCATCGGATGGCGGTCAGTCTGATGTAGTCACTGGAGATCCTGCCCAGGGATGAGGTCTGAGCTCTGGGCGTGTGGTGTTGGCTTTCCTCTCTGTCTGTTGCCCCACCCCCCCACCCTCCTAGACGTTTCTCTTCTCCAGTGAATCGTGTTGGGTGGGTGGGCTTGTCTCCTGCTGCTGGTTGGGCTGGGAGTGAGGCCCTGAGTGACACGCACCTTGACTCTGCCCCCTGTAGCCAAGCCGTGTGGTCTGTGAGGCAGGAGGACTGGTCCAGAGGCTGTGGCGCCCTGGGAGCAGAGGGGCCCTTACTGCCCTCAGTGCTTGAGGGGCTCCCTGGGTTCTGTGCGACTGTGCTGAGCCCGAGGGGCGGGGCTCCTGCCTTCTCAGAGGATGTCCCTGTCCTCTGGAGTTGGGCTGTGGCCTCAGGTGATGGACCCTGCAGGGAATGGATGCTAAGGCTGATGTGGTCTCCTGCTTCTCCGTGATCGGTCACCCTTCTCCTCGCCTGCACTCCGAATGCTGACGCACACTCACTGTTCATTCAGGACGCCCAGCACTCACTGTCACGTATGTTCCTGCCCAGTACCACACACGCTCACTCATCTCACACGTGTCCACACACTCGCATGCACGCTCACACGCACACACCGTGCACGCACTCACACCCAATTGCACACCCACCCACACCTTTTTACTCCTGGGACCTGTAGGAGGGTGAGTTGCTCTGAGACCCTCAGTGTGTAGACTCGGCCTTGAGAAGGAGGAGCTGGGAAGCCGTGGGGTCTTCCCCTAGGGGAACGACCTCAAAGGGGAAGGATTGTAGAGATTTCTGGTTTCTCTCTTGGTTTTGGGAAGGCGTCCAGAGTCTCTGGAAAACGGCTGGAGTCCCAGTGAGGAGGTGGGTTGGTGATGTAGCCTTTGTGCCCCGGAACCGTCACAGTGAGCTGCAACGCCCGGTTCCAGCCTGAGGGGCCCAGGACTCAGGGGGGCAAGGGCAGAGCGGGGCAGGCAGATGGCAGGGCTCGGGGGGAGCCCAGAGGTAAGGTGTCCTGCGTTAGCTGGCTTTGCTGTGTCTCAGAGGCAAGGCAAACGCACAGGTTGTCCCATGGCAGCTCCGCGGCAGTGGGACACATAGTGCAGGCAAGAGCCATTTGGAATTCAGGGACGCTCGGTGCTGGCTCCTCCAAGGCCTATGCTGTGTGTGGGGCCGAGGGTGCCAAGCTGTGGGGATGGCCCCTGACCGCAGATTCTTGTCCTCTGGCCGTGGGGGGCGGTGCTGTGCTCCTTCTTGTGTCACTGTTCCGCCCGATGCTCTTTCTTTCTCAACTTCTCTTTTACCCCGAGGTCTCAGCTGGTGCCCGTTCTGATGGACCCGTCCCTGGCCTCCTGCCCAGACGCCCACCGCAGCCTGCGCCCTGACCTGATGTGGCTTAAACATGTTCTGTGCCCCTTAGAGCCCTCTCTGGTTTCTCACTTCTGTTTTGTCTTGTTTCTTGCATGTGCAGTTTCGTAAAGCACACTCGGGGTGCCGTGTCTCACAGCTCATCTGTCTCCAGCGTAAACTCACCGTGAGTTCCTCTGCTATGGCACCCTCTGTGCCTTCACGGCGGCTACATGCGACACCTCCCCTACCCCTAACCGCTTTTCCACCTCCAGCCCCTTGCTCCAGGGGCAGCTCCAGGAAAGCCTTCT
Organism: Mustela nigripes; assembly: GCF_022355385.1. Lineage (NCBI taxonomy): Eukaryota > Metazoa > Chordata > Mammalia > Carnivora > Mustelidae > Mustela > Mustela nigripes. The sequence goes on along the minus strand of NC_081565.1, from coordinate 90,437 downwards.
GCAGCTGGCACGGGACGGTGGGCACGCTTCCTGACGGTCCCAAGTCCTGCTCTGGGCGCCAGACTCTGCGCTCAGCCCTTCCTCTCCCCGCTGGTCCTCTTGTCTGCTGTCTGTCCCTGTGGCGTCTCTCTGGTGTCTTGGGCATTTTCTGCTTCTCTTGAGGTGGCTGCTGCTGGGCTGCCATGGGCGCTGTGGCCCTTGTGTTTCTCCCACAAGGGAGAGCATCCAGTCGGACTCACTGAGGACATTCACGGGGTCCTCCTGCCCCATCCTTTTTTGACTTGGGAGGGGATATATCTGGAACCCTTAGGAAGCTGTCTTCGTGACAGCAGAGCTGCTCTCATGTTAGACCAGCCAGAGCCTGAGGTTGGCTACCAAAAACCCAGTGTGTCACTCTTGGAGGAGACACCAGTCTGCCTGGGGAGGAGGTCCTGGGATGGTTGCCTCCAGGGGCTTCCTCTCCAGGGTGAGGCCAAGCACTGCAGGTGGGACGTCTCTGGAACTGTTGGCTGTGGTCTGCCCACCTGGATGGGGCAGCAAGGTACTCTCTCTGGGGCCCAGTAGTGTGAGAGTGCTGGCCCTCTCTGAGCCACCTGCTCCCTGCTTGGCTGGCCTAGACCTGACACGGCTTGTTCACAGGCTGTGGGGACCCTGGTGTGTCCCAGGGTAAGAACGCTGGGTCCTGGATGACTGATTCCCAGGCTGGAGGAAGGTGTGGATGTCAGTACTGACATGTCAACAGTGAGGGCTGCCTCCCAGTACTGGCACCTGTGCACACCTGGCTCCCTCAGCCGAGACCCGAAGCGGGGTCGTGCCATGGACGCTCCTGTTTGGGCCTTGCAGGTGTCCACAAGGCCTGGGTTGGGTGTGGCCGAATAGGGCTCTGCCAGCAAGCTGAGGTTGAGGCACTGTGGGAGCAGCTCCTCGTGTGACTCCTTAAAGAGCCTTTTACAATAAGGGCTTGATCTGAAATACTGTTACTGTGTTTCAGATGGTGGCCTGGTCCTTGCTCTCACGTTCTGGGTGTTGTGAGCTCAGTGGAGAGGTGCAAAGACCTGGGTGGCCCATACTACTTCATGAACCTGACAGAGCAGGGACCAAATACCAACCTGGTGCAGGTCGACTCAGACACCAGCAAGTGGGGGAGGCCTGCTGCCCGGACTCCGAGGAAGCCAGACCTCTCCAAGCAGTGGGTGGGTGCAGACAGCTCCAGGTGTCGTTAGGGCCCAAAGAGGCAGGGCGACCCAGCAGGATCAAAGCCACAGGGACCTAGGGGGGCTGTGTGAGCCCAGCTGCTCCGTGTCTTGCTCCCCTGGGAAGTTCTGGGGGAGTCTGCTAGCTCCGTGGCACCCTGTATGTGACCAGACAAATCGTCCCTTCGTGGAGTTTGGCTGGTCTCTGGGAGAGAAGGAGCTGCAGCTAGGGTCGGGGAGAGCAGGGCCGTGTTATCAGGAGCCTATCCTGAGCTCCCAGCCTGCACACTCTCCCCACTGTCTTCATCACCTGTCTGTTCTGGCAGAGAGCTGGCCCCAGGTCTTAGGCTGCACCCAGCCCTCACCCTGAGGACCATGTGGCGCTGCCTCCCAGCCTGCGTCAGGTGGCCAGGCTGGCTGTCGGCCCTCGTGGGCGCCTGTCACCCATCTCATGTGGTTCAGCATTGTTCACAGTTGGGTCCTTTATTTTGGTGCCAGGCTGGGACGGGTAGGTCCCCTGGGCTCTAGGTTGAAGTCCAAGGAATGGAAACAGAAGGTGAGAGGGTCTGTTGCAAGGTGTCCCTGGGAGCAGGGAAGGACAGTTTTGATGGCTCAGAGGAGGCAGGCCAGGACCTGGTGAGGCAGTTGATGGTGTTGGTTAGCAGATGGCCAGAGAGGCCACACTTGTCCCCCATGCACTGCCCTGCCTGCCCAGCATAGGGGCTCCCAGGTGAGGGCCCAACATTGTGCTCTTTGGCTTCCATTCTTGTGAGGCAGTGCCCTGGACATGGCTCCCTGCATTGGAGCCTGGACTTCCCCTCCAAAGGGGCTGGATCTGGCATCACACACTTTGTGCAGGCGAGCCGCAGGCACTGGGCTGTCCCTCGCCCGGCTGCCTCTGGCTTTTGCAGGTCAGCATGGCGCTCAGTAGCATAGGGCCCTGATGCTGGTGGCCTGTCCAGCCTGGGCCCTGGTCTGGGGCCCCTCAGGCTGTGACTCTGTGCTGTCAGTGCAGTCAGGGGTCTGGCCAAGGCTTCACTTCTTTAGAGACCTTTTTTCTGTCTTTGCACGCGTCTGACCCTGGCTCCGTCAGTGACTTGGCTAGAGGGCCCTCTATGAGTCTAGGCTCAGTGTCGTCATCTGTGAAGTAGGGAGGTTGCAGTGAGGGTTGGAGGCAGTGGGCCACTGCAGTTCACAGCACAGTGTGGCTCTGAACAACTACCATCACAGTAGGTCCAGAAATCTCCAGAGGCTGAAGGATGAGACTCTGGCCTCAGACGAGGTTCCTGCTTGGCCAGGGTGGGACTGGGGTCGCCTACTTTGGAGGCCTTATTCAGCACAGATTCCAGAATGCAAAGGGTTTCTCATGTACCCTGGGCTGGGGAGACCGACATGAGACTATGTGGATGAGGCTGTGGGGTGGTCAAACCTTGACGGCCTGTGCAGGGATAGCTGAGCCTGGAGTACAGGCCACGCCTGGTGCTGGAGGGCTTCTCTGCCCTGGTGGAAGGAAGGGGCTCTCTGTGGAGCCTGGAGAGTGGAGGGTATTGAGGACCACAGGAGGGAGCATCTCTAGCCCCAGACCTAACTGCTGGGCTCCTGGGAGGAAGTGGTCACTGAGCCGAGTGGCAGGTGCCTGGATAGTGCTGCCCACCTTAGGGAGCAGTCCCAGCTTATCCTTTGGCCCTGAGAGGGGGCCACTGCCCCCGGCCCCTTGCTCCCTGGGCTATGTCTACCCCGATCCTGGGCACGTGCCTCTTCTCAGGGCCTCTCACAGACACCCCCGTCTCCTGGCCAGTGGCTGTTTTTCCAGAAATGGAGGTGGAGAAGCCCCTTCCCGGGCAGCTCTGCTCTATGCTGAAGCAAGGCCACGCCCCAGGGTGGCTGCAGGGGGCTCCCTGCCTCCTGCCTCTTCCTCAGTCCTGCCCCATTTGGACTCTTCCCCCCCTCCTCTCCCTGTTGGCCTTCCTAGCCAGCAGCCCACCTGCCCTGGAAGCCTGTCTGCCACCTCCTGCTGGTGCCTGTCATTCCCACTGCCCTGCATCCCTTGGCCAAGGGCCCCTGTACAGCTGCTCCAGGGTGGCCTTGAGCCCCCCACTGCCCACCCGCAGGCTGGTGCTCTCACAGTCGGTGGGGTCATGATGGGGTGGGGGCAAGGCCGAATTCTGGGCCCCCTGGGTGTCCCTTACTTGTTCTGCACCGGTTGCCGGGGGTCTCCAGGGCTCCTGCCCCCCCCCCCGCCCTGCCCCCCGCCATCCCTCCATCACTGCGTCCATCCGTGGCTTCCCGGGCGAGGCAGAGCGTGGGCGGGCGCGGCCCTCACCGCCGATCTCCCCGCAGCAGGCCGCAGAACTCGGCCAAGGCGCGCTCGGTGTGGGAGCAGCGGGCCAGTCAGCTGCGGCTGCAGAACCTGAGGGCCAGCTGCGAGGCGCTGTACAGCGAGATGGACCCCGAGGAGCGGCTGCGCTACGCCACCACGCGCCACCTGCGGCCCGACATGAAGACGCACCTGGACCGGCCGCTCGTGGTGGAGCTGGGCCGCGACGGGCCGCGGGTCCCAGCCGGGGGCAAGGCCCGGCCCGAGGGCGCGGAGGCCGCGGAGGGCGCCGACCCGCCGCCGCGTAGGCACCACCGGCACCGCGACAAGGCGGCGGCCTCGGCCCCGGCGGCGGCGGTGGAGCAGGAGCGGACGGACGTCCCGAAGGCCGACGGCGGGGAGCCCGGGGCCCGGGAGGAGCAGCCACGGCCGCACCGCAGCCGCAGCAAGGAGGCTCGGAGCGAGCGCGGCCGCGGCCCGGGCCCCGAGGGCGGCCGGCGCCACCACCGGCGGGGCTCCCCGGAGGAGGCGGCCGAGCGCGAGCCCCGGCGCCACCGCGCGCACCGGCACGCGCCCGACCAGGGCAAGGACGGCGGCGGGGCCAAGGGCGAGCGGCGAGCGCGCCACCGCGGCGGCCCCCGGGCCGGACCCCGAGAGGCGGGGAGCGGGGAGGAGCCGGCGCGGAGGCACCGGGCCCGGCACAAGGCGCTGCCCTCGCAGGAGGACGCGGAGAAGGAGGCGGCGGAGAAGGAGGGCGAAGGCGAGGAGCGAGACAAGGAGAAGGAGCTGCGGAACCACCAGCCCAAGTGAGGAAGCGCGCGTGCCCATGGTGGACCCAGCCGCTGGCCGGGGAGGAGGCCAGGCTGGGGCTGCAGAGCTTCGGATGGTGGACCCAGCGGCTGGCCGGGGAGGGGGCCGGGCTGGGGCTGCAGAGCTACGGATGGTGGACCCAGCCGCTGGCCGAGGAGGGGGCCGGGGTCAGGGTCCACAGGGTTGGGGGTGCAGAGCTGCCTAGTGGCCCCTGTTGCACCTGGTCCCCCTGCCCTCTGTCTCCATCGCTTGTGGTGGTGACAATCCTGCCTTGATGGGGTGTCGTGTAGAATGCTTAAAACTGGTGGGGGGGGGGCAGGCAGGGTATGCTCAGCGAGTGTCAGCTATTAGTCCAAGGCACCCAGGCGCGAGAGAGGGCATGGGGAAAGTTGTTGGGACTAGTTTGGGACATGTTGGCGTGGGAAGAGCATAGTAGCCCCGGGGAAAAGAAAAACGTGGGGAGAGCCCGAGGGAGGCCTAAGGAGGCCACTAGGCCAAATGGTAGAAGGGAATAGGGCCAGGCTGGGTGGCCATGACACAGAGGGCCTCCTTCCCTTCCACAGCAGCCTTGTCCAGCCTGCTTCTGGCTGGGCCAGGATCTGCCTCTGAAGCAAGCTGGGGTAACAGGAGCCCCCCGGGCTAAGGCCAGTAGTCTGCAAGAACTCCTGCAGCTGGAGGTGACCATCCGGGGTCAGCCCAGTCTGGGCACCGTCTCTGTGCAGAGCCCTGTGCTGGGCCTCTTGGTCTGGTGGTGTCCTAGGCTCTTGGTGGAGTAGCTGAGGGAAACCCTCCTACCGGCTTCTTCATGCTGCAGACAGTTCCCTTTCTATACACACTGTGATGCCAGCCGTGCCTAGTCTTGTGCCAGCGACGGAAAGGAGAATCAGCCCTAAAAACATAGAAACGTACAAAGTGATAAAAACCAGAGGAAATGCCAGAGTAGCAGAGGAAGCAGTCAGGGCTTTACTTGGTCGGCACGGGGGCACATGGAGCTGGGTTTTGCACACTGAGTAGCAGTTGGGGGCTGCATCGGACTCTGACGTGCATTCTTGGTTGCAGGGAGCCACACTGTGACCTGGAGGCCAGTGGACCAGTGGGTGTGGGCCCTGTGCACGCCTTGCCCAGCACTTGTCTGCAGAAGGTAGAGGAACAGCCAGAGGATGCAGATAATCAGCGGAATGTCACACGGATGGGCAGTCAACCCTCGGACTTGAGTGCCACTGTGCACATCCCGGTGACACTGACCGGCCCTCCTGGGGAGACCACGGCTGTTCCCAGTGAGTATCTCCCATCTGAGTGGGGCAGGGCCCACCTTGTGCAGGCCCTGTTGGCTCTCCGCCAGTCCCCTCCATGACAGCTGCTTGGGGATGGAGCCTGCCTGTGTGAACTGTCTCACCAGCTGGAGAGAAGGTCCTCTGTGCTCGGCGTCCGTGCCTTGCTGTCTTTGTTTTCCAGTGGCCCCGAGGAGCGCTATTACTATTTCATGTCACTTACGTGACCAGCTAAGCACCAGTCAAGTGTTAGTGCTGGGGGACAGCAGGAGGGAGTGGGACCAGCAGGAAGTCCTGTGGGACTTATAAGTCTCATCAGGAAGACAGACCCTAGGATGGTCATGACTCTTCCTAGTTATGTGAAAGCTGCTACGCACCTTGGCCCCAAACCTGATGGGGGCTGACAACTAGCCAGTGGTCTTCCCGTGACTTATGTGCTTTGTGACTCCTGCTCTGAGGTCCCCACAGGCCTTGGCCTGAGCTCTTCTTCCCCCTCCTCCCTCCCACACTCCTGATTGAGCAGCTGCTCCCTGCCCAGCCATGTGCAGGCACTGAGGGCAAGAGGCTCTTTGTGTCTGCAGGTCACTCTGTCTAGTAGGGACAGAGAGACCTGGAGGGGTCAGATACAGTCCCCTCACACTGTGTATAGCAGGTGCACAGATGGCTTGTGAGCACAAAGATCGAGCATCCTGGGGGTAGTTGGAGAGGGCCAGGCCGTGGAAGCTGAGCTCACATGCAAGGTGTGATTAAGTTTAGTCTTGAGAAGACCAGGTGCCATGCAATGCCGGCCCATGTTTGCAGATGTGTCCACACACACTCAGGCACGTGCACACACCCCTCACCTCTTGGGCAGATGCTCTCTTCTGGGGCCTGGGAACCAGTGTACCATGCCAGGAGTAGCTGGAGCAGCCCGCTCTGGCTGCTTTGGCTTCCCCCTGCCCTTCGCTTCCTTGGGAGAGAACTTTCCCTGGCCCACTCTCTGGTTTCAGCTCTCAGAGATACTAGTGTGTCTGTGTTCCCAGACTCTTGGTCTGCTTCTCTCTGGCTTAAGCTTGAGGATGAGTCCAGGGTTCCCACCTGGCTTTTGTCCATGAGTCAGGTGCAGCCCCTCCTCCCCAACTCCTGGCAACCACTGATCTTTTTACCGCTTCTGTAGTTCTGCCTTTTCCAGAATGTCATGTAGTTGGAATCATACAGTGTACAGCCTTTTCAGATTGGGTTCTTGTGCTTACAATGTGCATGGAGGGTTCCGCCATGTGTTCTCATGGCTTGCTAGCCCATTTCTCTCTAGCGGTGAAGAGTAATCCATTGTCTGGCCATTCCACAGTTGATCCATGCACCTGCTGAAGGACATCTTGGTTGCTTCCAAATTTTGGTAATTATGCATAAAGCTGTTATAAGCATCTATGTTCAGGATTTTGTATGGACATACGCTTTCAGCTCATTTAAATGGGCAAACAGCTAAGAGCATGACTGTTGGATTGTAAGGTAAGGTTGTGTTTAGTTTTGTAAAGAGCTGGTAGTCTAAGCAAGTGGCTGTACCGTTTGGCATTCCCGCCAGCAGTGAGTGAGAACTGTTCCTCCAGGTCCTCTCCAGCATCCCGTGCTGTCAGTGTTTTGTGTTTTTGCCATTCTGATAAGTATGTAAGGTACTTCCTTGTTCTGTTTGCAGTTCCTTAATGACACGTGATGTTGAGCATCTTTTCATTTGTGTATTTGCCATCTGTATGTCTTATTTGGTGAGATAACTGTTCATACCTTTTGCTGACTTTTTAATTTTCTTATTTGAAAGAAAATTTGAGACTTAATTTTTTGAAGAGTAGTTTAAGGTTCAAAACAAAACAAAGAGGAAGGTTCAAAACAATGACTCTGCGCCCCCACACAAACATAGCCTCCCCCATTATCCACATTCCCCGACAGATGCTGCATCTGTTACCAGGGATGAACCTCCACGGACACATCGTAATCACCGGATGTCTGTGCTTTACCTTCGGGCTCACTCTTGGGGTTGCCCCTTCCATGGGTTTAGACAAAGGTACAGTGACATTTCGCCGTCACTGTAATATGACACAGAGTATTTGCCCTGCCCTAATAATTCTCTGTGCTCTGCCTCTTCATCCCTCCCCCTCCCCAACTTTAACAACCACTTGATGTCTTTACTGACCATGGTTTTGCCTTATTCAGAATGCAGTATATTTAGAATCATATAGTACGTAGCCTTTTTAGACTGGATTCTTGCACTTACCAATATATATTTAAGGTTCTTCCATGTCTTTTCATGTCTTGAAAGCTCCTTTCTTTTTGGCATTGAGTAATATTTCCATTGTCTGGGTGTTCCACAGTTTACCCATTCATCTACTGAAGAACATCTTGGTCGCTTCTAAATTTTGGCAATTGTGTATAAAGCTGTTAAAAACATCTGTGTGCAAGATTTTGTGTGAACTTGATTTCAGCTTCTTTGGGTGAATACCAAGGAGAGTAAGTGGCTCGATCATACGGCAAGAGTGTGTTCAGTTTTGTGAGAAACCACTGAACTGTCCGTGCCATTCTGCATTTTACCACTAGTAACGTACAAGCGCTCCCATTACTCCACATCCTTGCCAGCATTTGGTATGGTCAGTGTTCCAGATTTTGGCCATTCTCTAAGTGTGTAGTGGCACCAAATTGTTTTAATCTGCATTTCCCTAATGATGGGTGATGTGGTACATTGCTTTTATATACTTATTTGCAATCTGCATTATCTTTTTGGTTAAGATCTTTGGCATGTTTTTAAAATTAGGTTGTTTTCTTGTTTTCTATTTTTTAGAGTTCTTTGTAAATTTTAGATAACGCTTTTTTTCTTATCAGCTGTGTTTTTTGCAGCTTTTCCCCTCCCGTTTGTGGCTCATCTAATTGTTCTCTTGACGTTGTCTCTCACAGAGCAGAATTTATTAACTTCAGTCCAGCTGATCCATTATGTCTTTCGTGGCTTACGTGCTTGGTGGTGTATCTAAAAGGTTATCATAAACAAGGTCATCTAGGTTTTCTCCAATGTCATCCCCTAGGGGTTTCACGGTTCTGCATTTCACATTTAGTCCTATGAGCCATTTTGACCTAACTTTTGTGAAGGGTATAATGTCTGTGTCTGCGTTCACTCCCACATACGGACATCCCGGGTTGTAGCTCCAGCTGTTGAAGAGATGGCCTTTGTCCCACTGATTACCTGTGCTTCTTTATCTTGACGATCAGGTGGCTCTGCTTCCAGAGTCTATTTCTGAGCTCTCGACTCCGTTCTGTTGTCCTGTGTCAGTTCTGTCACCGAGATGGCACTGTCTTGACCACTGTAACTTTGGAGGGAGTCTTAAAGTTGGGTGCTATTGGTCCTCTTTGTTCTTCTCCTTCTATGTTGAAATGTTGGCTGTTCTGGGTCTGTTGCTTCCCCGTATAAACTTTAGAATAGTTTTGCTGATATCCATAAAATAACTTGATGAGATTTTGAGTGGGATTGCATTGAAACTACAGGGCAAGTTGGGAAGAACTGGCACCTTGGCAGTATTGACTCTTCCTGATCACAAACAAGGGACATTTCTGTCTTTACTTAGTTCTGTGATTTCATTCGAAAGTTTCAGTTTTCCGTATGTAGGTCTTGTACATATTTTGTTAGATTTATACCTAAGAATTTCATTTTGGGGGGAGCTAATATAAATGATACCATGCTTTTAATTCCAAATTGCATTTATTCATTGTTGATAAATAGGAAGGCAATTGACTTTTGTGTATTAACCTTGTATCTTGCAGTCTTGCTAAAATCACTTTTAAAAAAAAGATTTTATTTATATATTTGACAGAGATCACAAGCAGACAGAGAGGCAGGCAGAGAAAGCAGCAGGGGGTGGGAAGCAGACTCCCTGCTGAGCAGAGAGCCCAACGTGGGGCTCGATCCCAGGACCTGATCAAGACCTGAGCCAAAGGCAGAGGCTTAACCCACTGAGCCACCCAGGCACCCTGTTAAAATCACATTTAGTGCCAGGAGTTTTTTTGTTGATTCTTTTGGATTTTCTATATAGATATCACATTATCTGTGAAAAAAAGACAGTTTTATGTCTTCCTTCCCAATCTGTATATGTTTTATTTCCTTTTCTTGCCTTATTACTTTAGCAAGGACATCCAACATGATGTTGAAAGGAGTGGTGAGAGGTGACATCCTTGCCTTGTAGACCTGATCTTAGTGGGAAACTTCAAATTTCTCATCATTAAGCAGGAGGTGAGCTGTCGGTTTTTTAAAGATAGACTTTATTTACCAAGTTGAGAAAGTTACCCTCTATTCCTAGTTTTCTGAGAGTTTTTGTGATTGATGGGTGTTAGATTTTGTCAAATGCTTTTTGCATCTATTGATAGGATCAAGTGACTTTTCTTTTTTAGTCTGTTGATATGATCATTCAATGATTTTCAAATGTTGGAAGAGCCTTGAATACCTCGGACAGATCTCACTTGGTTATAGTATATAATTCTTTTTATACTTTCTGGGATTTGATTTGCTAGTATTTTGTTAAGAATTTTTGCATATGTTCATGAAAGATATTGGTGTATACTTTTCTTTTCTTGTAATGCCTTGTCTGGTTTTGTTACTAGGGTAATGCTGACCTCATAAAATGAGTTAGGAAGTACTCCCTTTGCTTTTGTCCTTTGAAAGAGTTTGTTGACAACTGGGATCATCTTTTCCTTAAAGTTGGGTAGAATTCTCAGTGAACCCATCCGGGCCCAATGCTTTCTGTTTCGGAAGGTAGTTAAGTTATGAATTAATCTCTTTAATAGATAGAACTCTATTTACATTGTCTAGTTCTTCTCGTGTGAGTTTTGGCATATTTGTCCTTCCAAGGACTTGGCCCATTTCATGTAGGTTATCGAATTTGTGGGCATAGAGGTGTTCATAGTGTTCTTTTATTATCCTTTTCATGTTCGTGAGATCAATATTGATGTCCCCCCTTTCATTTCTTCTATTAGTAATTTGTGTTTTCCCTCTTTTTCCTTAGTTAGCCTAACCGATTTTAATCTAAATTTAATGATCTTTTCAAAGAATCAGTTGCATTGGTTTTGTTGATATTCTTTCTTTATTTTATGTTTTCAATTTCAGTGATTTATGCTCTTTTTTTTTGATTTTTTAAAAAAAATTATTTAGTTTTTGCGAGAGAGAAGGATGGCGGTGGGGGAGAGGGAGGGAGAGAATCTCTTTTTTTTTTTTTTTTTAGCATTTATTTATTTGACAGACAGAGATCACACGCAGGCAGAGAGGCAGGCGGAGAGGGGGAGTAAGCAGGCTCCCCGCTGAGGAGAGAGACTGATGCGGGGCTGGATCCCAGCATCCCGGGATCATGACCTGAGCTGAAGGTAGAGGCTTTAACCCACTGAACCACCCAGGCGCCCCAGGAGGGAGACAATCTTAAGCAGGCTTTACACCCAGCTTGCACGACCTGTAGCTCCATCTCCTGACCCTGAGATCATGACCTGGGCCGAAATCAAGAGTCAGACGCTTAACCAGCTGAGCCACTCAAGTGCCCCTCTGCTCTAATTCTTATTAATGTCTTTTCTTTTGCTTACTTATAATGTTTTGTTTGTTCATTTGTTTCCTACAGTGGGAGCTTAGATTACTGATTTTAAGTCTTTCTTTTCAGATGTATGCTTTCAGTGCTATACATTTCCTTGTAAGCACTGCTTTTGCTGCATCCAGCAAACTGATAAGTTTCATTTTCATAGTTAAAAATATTTTTACATTTCTCTTGAGATTCCTCTTTGACCCATGTATTACTTAGTGTGTTATTTAATTTCTGCATATTTCGGGATTTTCCAGTTATCTTTATCTTATGATTTCTAGTTTAATTCCATTGTAGTATGAGAACAGACATTTTTGCCCACTTTTTAATTGGGTTGTTTATTTTCTAACTGTTGAGTTTTAAGATTCCTTTCTACGTTTTGGATACCAGTGTTTTATCAGATAAGTGGTTTGCAAATAATTTCCGCCTGTTTGTGGCTTGTCCTTTCATTCTTTTAATGTCTCCTGTTTCTGATTATTACTGGTGTAAGGGTTAATTTGGTTTCTGTCATGGCTTCTGCTAGGGGCAGAAATCTAGGCTATTGACTTTTTTATGGCAATTTTGTACCCTATTTCTTTTCTGAACCCTCAAATTGGGTATTAGTTTTAGCATCGACTCTTTGATTTTTTTTTCCCCAAGTGTATTTTCAAGTGTGTTATTTAATTTCTACAAATACAAATACAGTGCTAACTATTCCTTTCCAGTCTCGAACTTCTCAAGATCCTTTGCTTTTTTTTTTTTTTAAGATTTTATTTATTTATTTGACAGAGAGAGATCACAAGTAGGCAGAGAGGCAGGCAGAGAGAGAGGAGGAACAGGTTTCCTGCTGAGCAGAGAGCCCGATGTGGGGCTTGATCCCAGGACCCTGAGATCATGACCTGAGCCGAAGGCAGAGGCTTAACCCACTGACCCAACAGAGGCCTTTTTTTTTTTTTTTTAATTTTAAAGTTTTTTTTTGCATGATTGCACTGGCTAATATGCTATCAGGTAACAGTAACAGTGGAGTTAGTGGGTATCCTTACCTTGTTTCTGCCTGTATGAAATTAGATTCTGGTTTTAGGCTTGAGAGGGGTGTGTGTGTGTATGTCTGTTTAAGTAAAATCAAGGTGCAGTACCCATTAATTCCTATTTCAATAAGTGTTTGTCTGGAGTAGATGTTAAATTTTATTGAAGGCCTTTTCAGCACCCTAGACATCATATATTTTCCCTCTTAAATATGGGGATTTATAGTAATGAACTTTTTGCTATTGAACTGTCTTTGAGATCTTAGAATAAATCCTACTTTGTCAACATTTTTTTAAAAGATTTCATTTATCTATTTGACAGACAGAGATCAGAAGTAGACAGAGAGGCAGGCAGAGAGAGAGAGAGGGAAGCAGGCTCCCCGCTGAGCAAGAGCCCGATGTGGGGCTTGATCCCAGGACCCCGAGACCATGACCTGAGCGGAAAGCAGAGGCTTAACCACTGAGCCACCCAGGTGCCCCTGTTAATATTTTTTTTAAAGATTTTTGTTTTTAAGTAATCTTTACATCCAATGTGGGGCTCGAACTCATATCTCCAAGATGAAGAGTCACATGTTCTACTGACTGAGCTAGCTAGCTGCCCCAGTTAGCATATTTTTTACAGTGATGTTACAGTCTGTTATTATTTTATGTAGGATTTTTGGGTTGACCCAAATTCCAGACCGAATTTCAACATGGGCACCTTCCCTGCCCCCCATCCCTTCACCCAGTACCAAGCAATTCTCAGACACCAGTAGGGTGTCCCAGATTCAACTCACTTCTGATACTGCTGACCAGTAGAAAGCATCGGGTTCCACAGCTTAAGGGTTCAGAAGACTTCCCTAGAAGTCCTAGAAGACTTCCCCCAACACTCCACTTCGGGCACCCCAGGCTGTCACCTCTGCTTCTGACCTATCAGTTACAGATTGGGCTTCCGACTCCTCTTTAAGTTCTTTGGGTTGCTCACGTTTGCCAGTTTGTTAAAGGCTGTGATGCATGGTAAGAATCAAGAACGAGGTGAAGAGATACGTGGGGTGTGGGCTGGGAAGTGGGTCTGGAGCTTCCCTGCCCTCTGTTGGCACGCCACTCTTCCCAGTCTCCACCTGCTCACCAGCCCCGAGGCTCCCTGAACCCAGTCTTTGGGTTTTTATGGAGGCTTTGTTGCGGTCCTGATTTACTAAGTCATTGGCCATTGGCTGGTTCCTCCTCCAGCCTCTATTCCCTCCCTGGAAGTCGAGGTTGCGGCTGAGTGTCTCAACCCTCTAGCCACGTGGCTCCTTCTCTGGCCAACCTGCTCCCACCCTTGGGTGGAGTCCCGAAGTCATCCTTCAGGATACCTGTGTCACCTTTCGGGCTCTGAAGCGTTCTCAAGAACTATGGATGAAGGCCAAATGTCTGAGAAATATATTGTGGTCATCTGAGTGACCAAACATGTATTTTTTATATCATTATATTGCACATTTTGTTTTATTTATTATTTTTAAAATCTAAATTCAATTAATGAACATATAATGTATTATTGGTTTACAGGTATAGAGGGCAGTGATTCATCAATCATATAATCACGCATTTTATTTATTTATTTATTTTTATTATTTTAAAAAAATTTTTCAAATTTTTAAATTAACATATAATGTATTATTAGTCCCAGCGGTACAGGTCTATGAATCGCCAGGTTTACACACTTCACAGCACTCACCATAGCACATACCTTCCTAATTGCATATTTTAAAGTGAGAAGTGTTCTTAGCTTTCTTATCCTATGTTCAAGTATCATATGGTTTAGATATGAATGCTGATATTTAATTTCATTAATCCACTACTGAATATTGAATGTTGTTATGTTGCCATTTCCTATTATTTTAAATGGGAAAATTATAATGTACTATAAAAATTTTAATGTATTAAAGTTGGTTGTACTCAAAATCCCCAATTAATTTTTGAAAACAGAACTGTGCTGCCTGAGTGGCTCATTCGGTTAAGTGTCTGACTCTTGATTTCGGCTCAGGTCATGATCTCGGGGTCGTGAGATCAAGCCCCATGTTGGGCTGTATGGTCAGCGTGAAATCTGCTGGAGATTCTCTCCCTCTGCCTCTCCCTCTGCTTGGGCTTTCTCTCTCTCTCAAAATAAATAAATAAATCTTAACGAATACAGCTCAAGGACAGGTAAATAGTGTAAAGTAAAAACTGTCCCGTTAGGACACAGAATGCCCACCGCATTTTCCCTGATCACCACAGCTAAACTAGTTGTTCACGGGCAGTTGCTGTGCACACCTTCATAGCAGCTTCTGCGCTTTTCAGAAACATCCACGCATAATTCTAATCGTCAACCAGCTGAACTCGGAATCTTGGCTGAGAGTTTTTCCCATGTTCTTTGGGTTACAGATGTTATATTGCAGGGTGCCTGAGTAGCTCAGTGGATCAAGCAGCGGAGTCCTGATTTCTGCTCAGGACACCATCCCCGAGTCCTGGGGTGGGGCCCTGGGTCCGGCTCCACACTCGGCAGGGGTCTGCTTCCTTTCTCTCTGCCTCTCCTCCTGTGCTCTTCTCTCTCTCTCACATGAATAAATCAATCCTTAAAAAATGTTATATTGGGTTTGGGGGAAGTATACATTTTTCCTACGTAAATGTCAGCCAGAAGAACCCCAGCAACATTGCAGTGCGGGATGCATGTTCTGAAGTGCGCGTGTCAGCAGACTGAGGGCCCTCGACAGGGCTGGTTTACCCAAGGTGTTCTCTGTATGCTGTGCCTCTTGCGGAGTCCCAGAAAGCATTAGAATGTTTCCTTCGTTTTCTTTTCTGGGATAGTGAAGTAGCATTAGGATTGCTTGGTCTCTAAAGATTTGGTAGAATTCTCTTGTGAAATCATCTAGGTCCGGTTTCTTTGGGAAGGATAATTCTTTGATAATTTTTCTTTTCTGTCTGGATATTGTCTGTTTAAACTTCTTATCTCTTGTCTCCTGAGATCTGTTTGGCAGATACAATTTCCTGGTCATTCAATCTAGGTTTTCCAATTTATGTATGTATAGTTAGACAAAGAAGAGGTGTAAGTTTTTAAAAAAATTTCCTCTGTTTTACCCCCTTAATCATTTTTTATCCTGTGTATTTTATGTTTCCTCCTTTTTTTTCTTGATTAGATTAGTGATTTATATATTCTGTAGGTTTTCATGAAGAGAACCAACATTTTATTTTATTGATAGTTCTACTGTGATTTTGATTTTTAACCTGTGACTTCCCAATTTTGTCTTTATTATTTCCCTCTTACCTTTTTGTTTTACTTTGTTGTTCATTTGTTAGCTTCCTGAGTTAGACACTTAGTTTACTTATTTTATTCTTTAATTTTTGATACGTGATTACTGAAGGTTATGAATTTTCCTCTGATTAATAATGTAATCATATGCTGTAATTCTGACATTTGATGTCTTCATTTTCATCAGATTTTAAAGAAATTATGTAACTTTGGTTTGCCTTCCCTCCAGGTGCTTACAGATTCCTTGGGGTTTTCTGCATAAAGAATCGAGTCATCTGCTAGGGGACAGTTTATTTTTCACGTTCTGATGTGTGTGTCTTTTTTCCTTCCCCCCCCTCATTGCACTGTCAGCTTCCAGAACTGTGTGAACAGCAGGGGGACAACTGATGTCCTTCTCTTAGTCTCCTCTTGTGGGAGGAGGGAACAGGCAGTCTTTCGACGTGTGAAGTATGATGTTAGCTCTCGTTTTTAGTCTTGGGTTTTTTGGGGTGTGGGGTGTTGGTAGATGTTCTTTATCAAGTTGAGGAACTTCCCCTCTGTTCCTTTTTCTTGAGAGTGTTGGCATTAAATCAGTGCTACATTTTGTCAGACGGTTTTCTGCATCAGTTGATGGGACCCTGTGGTTGTTCTTTGGTGATACAGTAGTTTGCACTGGTTGGTCTTCAGATGCCAGGTCAGCCTTGCATCCCTGGGTTAAGCTCTGCTGGCCGCTGTACACAGCCATTTGTGTATATTGTATGCACATTTGTATATACTGTATAGAGTATACATTTGTGTAAACTGCTGAATCGTGTTTGTTAATGTCTGGTTAAGGAGTTTTGCCTCTGTATTCATGAGAGATATTAGTACTTTTCTTTCTTTCCTTTTTATTTTTTTGTGCTGTCTTTGGGTTTGGTATCACAATGGTACTGAATTCATAATTTGAATTGGAAAATGTTTCTTCTGTGTTTAGAGGTGAGTGTGTGGACCTGGTGCTAATTGTCCTTCTGACGTTTGGTAGACTTTGCCAATGAAACGTATCTTTTTGGAATTAAAAAAAACAGTTCTAAATAGTGACAAGGTTGTTATCTGTTTCATACCAGCACCTGCCAGTTTTCTGTCTAGACCTGTCAGTGGCTGGGAAGGGGTGCTCAAGTCATCAACCAGAAATGTGGCTTTGTTGTGTCTGTCTCAGTTCTGTAGGCTTTGCGTCGCATACTTGCATCACTGCTGTTGAGCACGTGCACACGTAGAATTGCCGTCCTCTTGAGAGGTCGGCTCTTTCATCATCGTGTGACGTGCCTTTCTGTACCTGATGATTTTCTTTGCTCTGATGTCTACTTTATCTGACATGAATATATCTACTCCTACTTTGTTTTGATTAATATTTGCATGGCATATCTTTTTCACCTTTCTATGTTCAAACTAGCTATATGGTTATATTTTAAGTTAGTTTCTTACAGACAGTGCATGAATGGGTAGTGTTTTGTTTGTTTGTTTTTTTTTTAAGATTTTATTTATTTATTTGACAGACAGAGGTCACAAGTAGGCAGAGAGGCAGGCAGAGAGAGAGAGAGAGAGGAGGAAGCAGGCTCCCTGCTGAGCAGAGAGCCCGATGCGGGACTCGATCCCAGGACCCTGAGATCATGACCTGAGCCGAAGGCAGCGGCTTAACCCACTGAGCCACCCAGGCGCCCAATGGGTAGTGTTTTTAACTGACCTTTTCAGGTCTGTTTTCTATTTGGCGTATTCAGACGATTTATATTTGATGTAATTGTATGTGTTATGACAAGTCTGCTGTTTAATTTTTGTTTATTCTTTGTTTTTTATTTTGCTCGTTTCTTTCTTTTTTTTTTCTTTTTTGCCCTCCCATGGGTTACTTATTATGTATTTTAGAGTTTCATTTTGATTTATCTGCAGTACTTTTGAGTCTGTCTCTTTGTATTGTTTTTTGAATGGTTGCTCAAGGTATCACATTACATATATAACGTATCCCAGTCTACTGGGTTTGTTATTTTACCAGTTTAGGTGAAATATAGTAGGTTTACCTCTTTTTCCTTCCTGTGTATGGGTGTCATGATTATTTCCTCCACATACATTTAGAACCACCTCAGTGTATGTTTTAGTTTGTGCTACAAGTGTCCAGCGTAGTGTAGGAAACTCGAGAGGAGAAGGAGAATGTGTTGTATTTACCCATACTTTTACTTCTTCTGTTGTTCTTTCTTCTTTCCTGATATTCCAGTATTTCTTCTTTCATAATTTACTTTCTGTTTAGAGGGTCTTTCTTATTATTTCCTTCAGGGCAGGTCTGCAGCTGACAAGTTCTTCACGTTTCCCTTCATCTGAGAGTGTCTGGATTTTCCCTTCATTCCTGAAGGGTGTCTACACTGGGTATAAATTCTGGGTTGACAGTTCTTTTTTTTTCAGCACTTGAAAAAACGTGTGCCTCTTCCTTCTGACCTCCATGGTTTCTGATGAGAAATCCACTGTCATTCGAATTGTTTTCTTCCTATAGGTAAGCTGTTGTTTCTCTCTCGCTGCTTTCAAGATTTTTTTCTTTGTCTTTATATTTCAGAAGTTTGATTATGATGTATTTTGGCATGGGT
Organism: Mustela nigripes; assembly: GCF_022355385.1. Lineage (NCBI taxonomy): Eukaryota > Metazoa > Chordata > Mammalia > Carnivora > Mustelidae > Mustela > Mustela nigripes. The sequence goes on along the minus strand of NC_081565.1, from coordinate 72,440 downwards.
TTCTTTAGGTTTATTGTGGTTGGGATTTGCTCAGCTTCTTGAATTTGTAGGTTTGTGTCTTTCTGCCAAATTTGGAAATTTTTTCATTCGTTCTGTCTTTGAATACATCTTCAGCTCCTCTCTCTTTCTCTTTTCTTTCCAGGACTCTGTTAGCATGAATGGTAGATCTTTTGTCTTAGTCCCAGAGGTCCCTGAAGCTCTGTTCACTTTTTTCAGTCTATTATCTCTCTGTTGTTCTGATTGGGTGATTTCTATTGTTCTGTTTTCCAGCTCAATGATTCTTTCCTCTGTGCCTTCCATTCTGCTGCTGAGCCCATTTATTGAGTTTTTTCATTTGTTATTGTATTTTTTCAGTTCTAAAATTTATATTTAATTCTTTCTCTCTCCTATTTTTTTGCTAACGATTTTCTATTTCTTTGCTGAAATTTTTTTTTCATTTGTTTCCAGTATGTTTTTAATTGTCTGCTGAAGTATTTTTATGATGGTGCTTTGAAATTATTTTCAAATAATTCTAACATCTGTATTGTCTTGGTGTCTATTGATTGTCTTTTCTCATTCAAATTAGCATTTTCCTGGTTCTTGGTGACAAGTGATTTTTAATTGACCCCTAGATATCTTAATATTATATTATAAACCAGGGCACCTGGGTGGCTCAGTGAGTTAAGCCTCTGCCTTGGGTTCAGGCCATGGTCTCAGGGTCCTGTGATTGAGTCCTCTATCGGGCTCTCTGCTCGGCAGGGAGCCTGTCTCCCCCTTTCTCTCTGCCTACTTGTGAATTCTCTCTCTCTGTCAAATAATAAATTAATAAATCTTAAAAATATATATTATGAACCTCTGAGTTTTACTTAAGTCTTCTGTTTTAGCTGGCCTACCGTGATTCCCCTCCAGCAGGGGCAGGGTGGGTGAGCTCTTCATTACCGACCGACGGAAGTGAAAGCACAGGTTTCTCATTCAACTCTCACTGACACCCACACCCGGTAGAAGCAGGCTCCTTGCTCTTGCTGGGCCTCCACTGATACCACCCTGAGAGAGGTGGGAGTGCCTTAGCAGTGCTCCCCGCATGACCTGTGCTGACACAGTGCAGGTAGAGCTCATTACCCCTGGGTGGTGGTTAAATCCATGGCTGTCTACTATGATTCACTCTGGCAAGTAAAAGGGAGGGATGCCTCATTATTTTTGGGTAGAAATTGCAGTTCAGGCTGCCCATGTGATCTTCATTGATCTCACATGGATTGCGGGGGGTCTTGTTCTTGCAGGGTCAGGATGAAAGTCTCTACTCCCTACTTGTCTCTCTGATTCTACCCTGGAAGGTCTACAGGCTAGTGAGGATAGAAGTCTGCACTTCCGATTTGGCCTCTGCTCATATGAGCCAAGATGGAGCTACAGTTTTTTCTGGGGTGTTTGACTATAGTAGAGTGTTTATTGTCCATAAGTTTCCTGTCTTTATAGCTGCATCTTTCCTGGTCCTATTGTTAGGGAGAGCTGGCTTTTTGGGGAGCTTTTAAAAATCTGTGTCTGCTGAGATTTCTGGGTTGCTGGCTTCTCCTGCACCAAACTTAGATGAGGCATAGAAGAAAACCCAGAGAAGAAAAACTTTCTGCCGTGTTGTTCCTCAGGCCCCAAGGTCCCTAACTGATCTGGCTTCTCTCCACCTTTCCACCTTTCAGAATCTTAGGTTGGCTTTATATGGTGCCTAGGGGTTTTTGTTGTGCTTAGTGGGATGCATCTTTCCAAGAGCTCAAGTCTTGAGTTAATTTTTATATATGGTATGAGGTGAGGGTAGAGGATTTTTTTATTCCCTTCCTCCTCCCCACACGGGTATGCATTTGTTCTGTTGCCGCTTGTTGTAAAGGTTATCCCTTTTTTTTTTTTTTTTCATAGAATGTCTTTGGCACTTTTATCAAAAATCGTGGCTCATTTCTCCCTGTCTTCTTTTCATCTTGCGATGATTTCAGTCATGTCTGTTTTCCGTTGGACTCCTTGTGGTTTCTGAGGTAGTCTTGTCTTTCTCTTTTACTTCATTTCTCAGATGATTTCTTTTTCAGTTTCTCTCCTGAGTTTGGTCAGCTCTCATCTCTCTTCTCCTGGTTTTCCATATATTCTTATTTCAATCTTTTAACCTTATTTGTGGTGGTTTTTCTCATTAGAAATTGCTGGTCTAATTGTATTTGATCCGTGTTGGAAAGTTGTGTTGTAGTTCGCTTTTCCTCTGCCTTGTGGTGTTTTTTTTTTGTGGAGCATTTTTTATTAGCTGAAACATTTCATCCTTACTTTCTGTTTTCTTTTGCTAGAAGCTTTGTGGGGCCGTCGGGTTCCATTTTCTGATGATGAAGAAGCGTGTTCAATTTCCGGAGACCAGTGATTACATGTGATTGTGTGGGGAAGAGGCAGGGGCTCCGGTGCCTTCCCTGCTCTCTGGTTCGAAAGCACCCTCTTCTGTCAGCCCAGTGAACTGCAGCCTCTGTGTTCAGTGGCACCTTGCTGGGGGCGATGGCCAGCCCTAGCTTGTTTCTCTTTCCCTTCATCACAAAGGGGCTGATGTGGGCTGCTCCCTTCCAAGTGTGTCTTTTGCGTCCAGAAGCAGTGTCTTCCCGAGGTTGCTGGTGTCAGGCCTGTGTGCTTGGCGGTGGCAGGGCTCCGATCTCAGTACCCTTCTGCTTAGGGTGGGGCCCCCTCTTCTGAGGACAAACACTGTGTCCCATTGCCACCTAGATCCTGCTGTCCTCTCCCTCCTCCACGCAATCCCTGCTCGATGCCTGCTTGTGCAGGCTTCAGTGTTCACTTTCTCACTGACATGTAAGTTCAGGCCGATACTCATTTTCCGGGCGCTGTAGGGTTGGACTGTGGGTGATTTTACTGGCTTTCCTTGCTGGCTGTGTGAGTATCAGTGACCGCCATCATCTGTGGGACACCCTCTTATCTTGTTAGTTTCTCCTGGATTTGTAGTTGTGATCACTGTGACATTTCTAATTTCCTTCCCTCTTCCCTTCCCTTGGTAACCTCTTTTTCTCCTACATCTTTGTCTAGTTAAATAGACTCAATTTTTGGCTTTCTTGATCTTCTCCAATGTATCTTTGTTTTCTGTTTTTATTTATTATTTTTTCTTCCACTTCTCTATCTACGTCATAGTATTCTTTCTCCCAATTACTAGTGGGACGCACAGCTCCTGGCATGTAAGCTCCTCTACTTTGCTGGTGTGTTCACGCTTTTAACCTTTGCCTTAAGAAGGGTTTTAGTTGTGTCTTATGAGTTTTGAAACACCATAGTTTTCATACTTCTAAATCTTTTTCCAGATTTCATTATGATTTCTCATGACCCATGACTTATTTATAAGTGTTGTTTTGAATTTCCGCATGGCAGAAGTTTCCTAATTTTTTTTTTGCCATCGATATCATTTTATTTTCTAATATTTCATCAATTCTTGTATTTTAGATCATCCATTTGACTTTTCCTCCCCTTGTGTTTGAAGAACACTTTTGGATTTATTTCTTTTAGTGAGTTTTTTTTTTTTTAAGATTTTATTGATTTATTTGTTAGAGAGAAAGAGAGAGGGAGAGCACATAAGCAGCAGGAGAGACAGAGAGAGAGAGAGAAGCAGGCTCCCTGCTGGGCAAGGAGCCCCATGTGGGACTCGATCCCAGGACACCAGGATCATGACCTGAGCTGAAGGCAGTGGCTTAACCAACTGAGCCACCCAGGTGTCCCTCTTTTAGTGAGGTTTGATGGTGGTAAATTCTCGGTTTGCTTGAAAAATCTTTATTTTAACCATTGTCAGTAAAAAGTAGGTTTTTTAAAGATTATTTACTTATTTGACAGAGAGAGAGAGAGATCACAAGTAGGTAGAGAGGCAGGCAGAGGGGGACGGGGAAGCCGGCTCCCCGCTGAGCAGAGAGCCCGATGCGACACTCCATCCCAGGACCCTGAGATCATGACCTGAGCCGAAGGCAGAGGCTTAACCCACTGAGCCACCCAGGTGCCCCCAAAGTGGTTTTGTTTTGTGTGGAATTCTAGTTTGTTAGTGATTTTCTGTCCACGGTGCCACCATTCCTCTGTCTTTTCCCACCTGCCGTTCTTGTGGAGAAGGCATCCATCTGTCTGAATTGCTCTTCTGTGGGGCCCTGCTTCTCTCCAGGCTGCTTAAAGGAGAACTTTTTTACGGTGGAAAATCAGAGCATTGAAAGTAGAGACACAAGTATAATGAATCCACATATTCTGTCACCCATCCTTAAGCAATTATCCACATTTTGTTAATCTTCGCTTTGAACCTTCTCATTTTTTTCCTGTGCTTTTTTTTTTTTTTAAAGATTTTATTTATTTATTTGACAGACAGAGATCACAAGTAGGCAGAAAGACAGGCAGAGAGAGGGGGAAGCAGGCTCCCTGCTGAGCAGAGAGCCCGATGCGGGGCTTGATCCCAGGACCCTGAGATCTGACCTGAGCCGAAGGCAGCGGCTTAACCCACTGAGCCCCCCAGGCACCCCTCCCTGTGCTTTTTGTATATGATTTGTATATGTTTATGATTTTGTATATGATTTTAGGTCTAACTGTGCCTGTAAGCATCTTGAACAATTAAGGATGTACAACCACAGAGCATTCTTAGACCTAGCAATACTGACAATAATTTCACAATATTACTTAATGTCGATCCGAAGTTTAAATTTTACCAATTATCTAAAAAATAACTTCTGGGGCGCCTGGGTGGCTCAGTGTGTTAAGCCGCTGCCTTCGGCTCAGGTCATGATCTCAGGGTCCTGGGATCGAGTCCCGCATCGGGCTCTCTGCTCAGCAGGGAGCCTGCTTCCTCCTCTCTCTGCCTGCCTCTCTGCCTACTTGTGATCTCTGTCTGTCAAATAAATAAAAATTAAAAAAAAAAATAAAAAATAACTTTTTACCATTGATTTGTTAGGATCAGGATCAAAACAAGGTTTACTCCTCTGCTGTTGCTTGATCTGTGTCTCTTTCACTCTGTAACACCTTCGTCCCTCTTGTTTTATGCCATTTTTTGTTGAGGAGGCCGTCGTTTGTCCTGTAGGACTTCCCTCCGTTCTGCATTTCCTCACAGTGTCATTTGATACCGTCCTCTGTCCTCGGTGTCTCCTGGTAACTGGAAATTCAGTCTAAGGCCAAGCTTCTGAGCTTGTTTTGTGGGCGGCGGCGGGCCTGTGGTTTTAAGGCTCTTCAGCAACATCTCTGGCCTTTCCTCTCCAGATGCTGGCAGCACCCTAACCCTGGGACAACTGAAACATGTCTCCAGAAGTGACCAGATGTCCCTGGGAGGCAGAATTGCCCTTGTTTGTAAACTATGGATCTAGAGACTTGATTGGAATCCAACGAAACTCTTCCGGGAAGCTTTGCAGGCAGGGTGGGCTTCCTGCTACCCTTACATGGGACACGTCGTGTCTAGTGTCACGTTTTCCTTTTTGCTGCATGACAGCGGTTGGTCCTGACCCATCCACCCTGAAGTTCTCTACCAGGCTTCCCCTAAAGGTTTCCGTAGACACTGAGGTTTGTGTCACACAACGGTGAATTCATGACTCTGTCGTTCTTTGTGCACTTATTATTTTTACCTTTTCTGTAAGGAAGAACTTACCTCATCAGCTGCTGGAAATGGAGTTGGTATTTGTAGTAAGCAAGATACATGCTTACTTCTGTGCCTTTGTGTATGGGCATTATTTGTTTATTTCTATTTTAGAAAAGATTTTACTTATTTGAGATGGCGGGGTGGGGCGGGGAAGAGCAGAGGAACAGGGACGAGCGGACTCCGTGCTGAGTGTGGAGCCCAGAGCGGGGCTTACACTCACGACCCTGAGGTCGAGACCCGCGTTCCGTTGGAGAGTCACTGCTTAACCAGCTGAGCCGCCAGGTGCCCCCGTTCACTATAATAGTGAACCAGTGCCCAGAAACTCTAAATATGGCCAATTAGACATTTATGAGAATTATTAGTATGAGTTTTTTTTATTTTAATGTGTTTGATGTGCTTTAGTTCTTGGAACTCACTGTTACTTTTGGTGCTCAGATTGTCCCATCTTTGGCCACTGGGGGCCCCTTATAGTTGGCCTTTTTGGACCTCACATGCCTATGTTGTCTTTGATGGCTTTCTGGTTTTCATCGAGAGCAGTGTGTTCCAGGGCTATCGTGTACCTTTTCTGCCCCAGACGTGGAGTCAGCCATCTCTCCAAGAAGACCTGTGTACGGGACACTGGCTGTTCCAACTCCTTTCTGTCCTCTGACTTCAGTAGCCTCGCCTTCAGCTCCTCCTGGAGGACTGCGCGGACCACCGGAGGGAGAGGACAGGAAGTGGGCATACATCGCCCAGGCGACCAGAGCCAGTGAAGGGGTGGTGTAAAGGCAGGAGAGCCCAGCCTGTGGCTTCAGGTTGGGACAACTTTGAGGCTTAGCTCAGACCCCAGAGCCCTTGTGGGAACAGCCTGACCCTGCTATTACAGGGTTTTACCTGCCACCACACTCTTGCTTGGCTGTTTTCTCTTTCCTGCTCTGTTTTCCTCACTTCCTTCCTGTTATTCTGGGAGTAGTTGGTCACCCTCCCACGGCTCCTTGTCTTGGGGCTTCTGTAGAGCCTGATCTGAGACGCGGCGGCCCCTTTGTTGGGAAATGAGGCTTGTTTAGCTGTGTGGTTGTTGCTACTGGGTTTTATTGCTTCCAACTTTTTCAGAACTGTTTTTTCATTTTAAATTTAAATAACTATTTATTTAAATGCCAGCATAGTTGGTGTACAGTGTTGTGTTAGCTTCAGGTGTGCAATACGGTGACTCCACAGTGCTGTGCGTTCCTCGGGGCTCATCGAGACAAGCGTCCGCTTAATCCCCTCACCTGTCTCGCCATCTCCGGCCCCATCTCCCCTGCGGAACCACCAGTTTTTCTTTATAGTGAAGAGTCTGTGTCTTTTTGTCTTTTGTCTGGTTCGTTTATTCGGTTCCACATATGCATGAAATCACGTGGTATTTGTTCTCCTCTGACTTATTCACTTGCTGTCATGCTCTCTAGATCTGTCTCTGGTGTTCAGGTGGCAGGGTCTCATCGCGCTGCGGCTGAGTACTGTCCCATCGTGCGTGGGCGTGTGTCATGTCTTTCTTCGCTCATGCACTGGCGGGCGCTTGGGCTGCTTCCCTAGGTCGGTGTTGTAAACAGTGCCGCAGTAAAGACAGGTGATTGTCTCTTTTTCTAGAGGTCTGCTGATTTTGTATTTGAGAGAGAGAGAGTGCGTGCACATGTGGTGGTGAGGGGCAGAGGGACGTAGAGCACCCCAGCAGATGCCCTGCGGAGTGTGGAGCCCGACACAGGGCTCCATCTCCCCACCTTGAGATCACGACCCGAGTCAAAATGGAGAGTTGGGCGCTTAACGGACTGAGCCCAACACCCCTGCGTGTACCTTCTCGGATAGTGTTTTTGCGTTCTTCCGTAAATCCCCGGTAGTGCAGAGGCTGGACTATGTGGTAATTCTATTTTTAACTTTTTTTTTTTTTTAAGATTTTATTTATTGGACAGACAGAGATCACAAGTAGGCAGAGAGGCAGGCTCCCCATGGAGCAGAGAGCCCGACGCCGGGCTCGATGCTAGGACCCTGGAATCATGACCTGAGCTGAAGGCAGAGGTTTTAACCACTGAACCCCCCAGGCGCCCCATCTTCTTGATTAACTTCCATCCTCTTTCCACAGTGGCTGCGCCAGTTTGCTTTCAGGCGCTAGTGCTGGTGTGCAAGTGTCCCTTTCTCTCTGAACCCTGGCCAGCGCTTGCTGTGCACTGCTGGTTGCACAGCCATTCTGACAGGAGCGAGGTGTATCTCCTTGTGGTTTTAATTTCCATTTCCCTGATGATGAGGGACGTTGAGCATCTTCTCATCTTGATGTCGTCTTTGGGAAACGTTCATGCTTTCCGCATATTTTTAATTGATTATTTGGGGTTTCTTGGTTTTGACTTGTGTAAATTCCTTATGGATTTTGGATATTGACCCTTTATCTGATATGTCCTTTGCAAATACCTTCTCCCATTCGGTAGGTTGTTCTTTTTTGTGGTTGAATGTTTCCTTTGCTGTTCAGAAGCTTTTTATTGTGGTGTAGTCCCCATGGTTTAATATTGCCTTTGTTTCCCTTGCCTTAGGAGACATATTTAGAGAAATGTTGCTACTGCTGATGGCAGAGAAATTACTCTCTGTTCTCTCTTCCAGGGTTCTTATGGTTTCAGACCTCATACTTATGTCTTTAATTCATTTTTTTAAAGATTTTATTCATTTATTTGATAGACAGAGATCACAAATAGGCAGAGAGGCAGGCAGAGAGAGAGACAGAGAGGAAGAGAAGCAGGCTCCCCGCCGAGCAGAGAGCCCAATGTGGGGCTCGATCCCAGGACCCTGGGATCATGACCTGAGCTGAAGGCAGAGGCTTTAACCCACTGAGCCACCCAGGTGCCCCGTCTTTAATCCACTTTGAGTTTATTTTTGTGCATGGTGTAAGACAATGGTCCAGTTTCATTCTTTTGCATGTAGCTGTCTGATTTTGCCAATACCATTTTAAAAAAGAGATTTTATTTATATTTTTTGAGAGAGAGCAGGAGAGAGAGCGAGTAGGGGGAGGAGTAGAGGGAGAAGGAGAAGCAGGGAGCCTGACATGGGGCTCGATCCCAGGACCCTGAGATCATGGCCTGCGCTGAAGGCAGATGCTTCACCGACTGAGCCACCTAGGTGACACCCCCCCACACCAAACACCATTTATTGAAAAGACTTTTTCCGTTGCATAATCTTGCCTCCTTTGTCATAGATTAATTAACCCTGTAAACATGGGTTTATTTTTGGTTTTCTGTTTTGTTCTTTTAATCTATTTTTGTGCCGGTACCATACTGTTTTGATTACTACAGCTTTATAGTATATCTTGAAATTTGGGATTGTAATACCTCCAGTTTTGTCCTTCTTTTTCAAGATTGTTTTGTCTATTCAGGAATTTTTCAGTTCTATACAAATTTTAGGATTATTTGTTCTAATTCTGTGAAAAATGCTATTTGTATTTTGATGAGGTTTGCATTAAATCTGTAGATTGCTTTGGGTAATATGGACATTTTAACAATATTTGTTTTTCTAATCACATGAGCCTGGAATGTCTCTCCATTTATTTGTGTCATCTTTGATTCCTTTCATCAACGTTTTGTAGTTTTTGGAGTATAGGTCTTCCCCCTCTTTGGTTAAGTTTATTTTATTATTTTTGGTGCAATTGTGAGATTAGTTTCTAAATCTTTCTTTCTGATATTTCATTATTAGTGTATAGAAGTAGAACAGATTTCTGTATATGGATTTTGTATCCTGCAACGTTACTGAGTTCATTTATCAGTTCATTTCCTGTTTTTGTCACTTACAGTTTTTTGGTCGAGTCTTTGGTGTTTTCTCTTTAGGGTATTATGTCATCTGCAGATAGTGAAAATTTGGTTTCTTCCTTAGCAATTTGGATGCCTTTTATTTCCTTTTCTTGTCTGATTGCTGTGGCTAGAACCTACCGTACTATGTTGAATAACAGTGGTGAGAGTGGATATCCTGTCTTGTTCCGCATCTTAGGGGAACAGCTCTCAGCTTTTCACCATTGCATATGATGTTAGATTTGGGTTTTTCATAGAAGGCCTTTATTATGTTGAGGTATGTTCCTTCTAAAACCTACTTTGTTGAGGTTTCTTTTTTCCATGAATGGATGTTGTACTTTTTTCTTTTTTAAAGAGAATATATCATGTATTCTTTTGCCATTTGTCATTCAAATGTAAGATTATAGGATTAAAAAAATATTTTATTTATTTATTTGACACAGAGAGATCACAAGTAGGCAGAGAGGCAGAGAGAGGAGGAAGCAGGTGCCCTGCTGAGCAGAGAGCCCAATGCAGGACTTGATCCCAGGACCCTGAGATCATGACCTGAGCCAAAGGCTTGACCCACTGAGCCGCTGAGGTGCCCAAGATTATAGGATTTTTATCTTACTTCTTTGATTTTGTATTTATATCTCTTTTCCCTTATATGAAGCAGTTTATCTTTTTGTTTTGGGTTCACAGTAAAATTCAGCAGAAAGTGTAGATTTGCTGTATATTCACTGCCCTTGCACATGTACAATTTCCCTTCCTATCAGCAACCCCCCCCCAACCAAAAGTGGTGCATTTGTTACAGTCAATGAGCCTACACCCGGAGTTCATAGTTGATATTGGAGTTCAGTCTTGGTGTTTTATGTTCTAAGGGTTTGGACAAATATATGAGGACATATAGCTACCTTTATAGTATCTTTCAGAGTAGTTTCACTGCCCTAAAATTCCTTTTTTTGTCTTTGATTTTTGCTTATTCTGTTTTTTAAATTATATTATTTAAAACATTGTATTTTTAAGTATGTTGGCTTTGTTTGCTTGGCAGCTATGTGGCTTGCAAAATCCACAGTTGCCAAGCAAAAGTTTCCAAGTAACTTGCCAAGTTGCCAAGCAAAATTTCTTGTTAGCCTAAATAATTTCTCTGTAGATTACTTTGTTTTCTATGTAGACACAGTTATACTGCCTATAAATACATAATTTTTGACCAATGAACTCGTTAAAGTCTGTTTTTCAATTTCCAATTATAAAATTTAAATCTTAATTGATCTTTTTATTCCTGATTATTGCCTTAATTTCTAACTTAATTGCACTGGGGGTTAAAGAACATGACCCGTATGATGGTTTCCTTTGAGAAATACTTGTAATTGCTTTACAGCTTGGCACGTGGTCAGCTTTTGTAAGTGTTCCCCCCTGTGCTTAAGAGGAATGTGCTGGGGCACCTGAGTGGTGCGAGTCGGTTAAGCACCCAACTCATCATTTCGGCTCAAGTCATGATCTCGGGGCTGTGGGATCACTTGGTGTGAGGTCTGCTTGTGAGTCTTTCTCCCTGCCTTTGCCCTTCTCACTCATGCTTTCTCCCTCTCTCCCTCGCAAATAAATAAATAAATAAATAAATCTTAAAAAAAAAAAAGGGAAAAGGGGAATATGTTTTCTCTAATTTGGGGAACACTGGCCTTAAAAATTTTTTTAATGTATTTTTTTTATTATGTTCAGTTAGTCACTGGCCTTTTGGTATTTGCTAAATCAAGTCTTTATTGGTAAATATTCTGTATATTCACTAATATTTTGCCATGTCAATGACTGACCCATTGATAATTGAGTGAGGTATGTTGAAATCTTTCTTTCTTTTTTTCTTAAAACTTTATTTATTTATTGGACAGACAGAGATCACAAGCAGGCAGAGAGGCAGGCAGAGAGAGAAGAGGAAGCAGGTTCCCTGCTGAGCAGAGAGCCCGATGCGGGACTCGATCCCAGGACCCTGGGATCATGACCTGAGCTGAAGGCAGAGGCTTTAACCCACTGAGCCCCCCATGCGCCCCCAAATCTTTCTTTTTTTTAGATTTGTCTGTTCTTGGAATAGTTTGGAACATGCAGCTTATTGTAGAAAACATTCTGACAGGTGACCGGGCGTTGTTATGTATGTTTCCACAACAGTAGCTCTGTGAATCTGCATCTCTTTTGTGGGGCTTTTTTTTATTTGTTTTATTTCTTCATTAAAACCCCCAAAACTTCTATTAAGATATATGTTGCTTTCTGTATTTGGGGGATTATCTATGTGTGTGAACCCTTACATCTCACAAGGTCCGAGCTACCACTGCTGACCCACTGTCACTCCAGTGATTTTTTTCTTAAAGTCTGTTTTTCTGATGCAAAAATAGAACTGACCTTTTTTCTTTTGAACATTTGGCAGGTGTATCACTTCCCAACTTTTGGCTTGTGACCTGTATGTGGCCTTACATTTGGGGTGTGTCTCGGGGACACTGCCTAGAACTGGGGGTTTGAAGCGCGCAGCCGGAGCCGGAGCCAGAGCCGGGCCGCACGTGCCTGTGATGGTGTGGGGGTCACTCCAACTCGCTTCGCTGGTCTCTTTTGACCTTTTTATTGCTTCATCCGCTTCAGAGTGCGGCGTTTGTTCCGTTTCTCCTGGGCTTTTTTCTTCTTTCCATTCCTTTTAGGAATACTAGAAATTGGCCACTTATTTGCTTATGCATCACATTTTCCCCTCTAGTTTAAAAGCTACGAACTCTGTTTCGGTTTCTTCTCTCACGGCGCTCCCTGTCATGGCCGCTGTGCGTGTCGCCAAGTCTGTCGTTGGGTTTGCTCTAAGCTCCCGTGGGCGATGCTGGAACCCCAGAGGGGCAGCTGCAATCACGCTTCTCCTAGCTTCCTTGTTACAGTCGTCCTTTGTGGGATAACACTTTATCCTTTAACTAATCTTAAAAAGTAGATGTTATTATTGTTTTGACTTTACAGAGATCATGTCTCTTTAGGTCCGTCCGTTTCTTGGCTTTTCTTTTTATATTCCGTCTTAGATCTTTATATCATTTTTATTCTTTTTTCATTGAAGTTGATTAATAGACAGTGTTATATTAGCTTCAGGTGTACAATACAGCGACTTAACAATTCTTTTTTTGTTTTTATTTATCTGAGAGGGAAGAGAGAGAGCATGGGGGTGGGGGAGAGCAGAGGCAGAGGGAGAAGCAGATTCTCCGCCGGGCAGGGAGGGAGCCTGACCCGGGCTGGATCCCAGCACCCTGGGACCATGGCCTGAGCCAAGGGCAGACGCTTCACTGCCCGAGCCCCTGGGCACCCCGAGTCAGCAGTTCTCTGTATCACCCAGTGTTCGTCATGGTCAGTGGGCTCTGGAGCTCCTTCCCCTATTCCTGCGTCTCCCTCCTACCTCCTCTTCAGCAGCCGCCAGTTTTTACTCTGCATATATGTGCCCGTTTTCTTGCTCGTCTCTTTTTAATTTGTCTGTCTCTTTTTATTTTTTATTTTTTTTAAGATTTATTTATTTGACAGAGAGAGAGTTCACAAGCAGACAGAGAGGCAGGCAGAGAGAGGGGGAAGCAGGCTCCCCGCTGAGCAGAGAGCCTGATGCGGGGCTCGATCCCAGGACCCCGAGATCATGAGGCTTAACCCACTGAGCCACCCAGGCACCCCTGTTTGTCTCTTTTTAATTTGTTCAAATGTTTTGTTTCTTAAATCCACATGTGAGTGAGGTCGTATGGTATCTGTCTTTCTTGCATTTACTTCTTTCATTTAGCCTAATACTCCCCAGATCTGTCCGTATTGTTGCCAGGGGCGAGATTTCATTCTTTTCAATACCAAGCGATGTTCTGTCATGTGTGTACCACATCTTTATCCACTCACCTGTCTCTGCACCCTTGGGCTGCTTCCACACTTGGCTGTTGTAAATGCTGCTGCCATGAACACAGCAGTGCCTGTAGCTTTCTGAGGAGTGTTTTCCTGTTCTTTGGGTAAGTACTCAGTAGTGGAATCACTGATCATGTGGTAATTCTGTTTTTCGGTTTTTTTTTGAGGAGCCTCCGACCGTTTTCCACCATGGCTGCGCCAGTTTGCATTCCCACCAGCAGTGCGCGAGGGCTCCTTTCTCTCCACACCCTCCCGACGCTTATTATTTCTTGTGTTTTTGATAAATACCATTTTCTGTCTTTCTTAACTACAGACCTTCCTGCTACAAGATGCTATGTGCATTCCTGAGAATGCCGTGCACTGGAGAGAATAGGCCTTGTCGGAAAGTTAGGGTAAAGGGCAGGGATGCCACACCACGCAGCTCTGCAACTAGCACCCGACGCCAACGGGAGCAGCCCCAGTAGAGCCACGTGCCCGAGAAGTTACCTCTGTTGGCACTGACACAGCATCCAGCCTTGCTGTCCATCCCTGGCATGAGCTTCCTGGAGGGCATTTGCCTCTAGCGGAGACAGGCCTCCTCTCGCGCGTGCCGCAGTGTGCAGGGGGTAGTAATTGGGACTCACGTCTCGTCTCCCCAACACCCCACTTTGGGATTTTGCCCCTCGTCCCCAGATACTTCATCATTCCCAAACACCAGTCTTCATTTCTTTCTCCTTGTAAGAGTGTCGCTTTCTACTGGGCTGTTCCCTTACACTGCAAGTAGGTACATGGCCTTAGGGGGAAAGTGGGAGCCAGTGCCTGCTGTGAGGACGCACGAAGCCTGCTGTGAGGACGCACGAAGCCCTTGGACCACGTCCAGCACGTGGCTGTTGTGCGTGCACGCTCTCTTGTCCCCGCTCGGCAGCTGGCCATTTTGCTGGGGGGACTGTCCCATTTCGGGATTTAATTTTCGTTACTGTCAAGTCTCGCTTATTGGTTTTCTTGTTCGTTTTTTAGTGACTTGCTTCTAACAATGAACTTACTTAGTCTGCTGCAGTTCCGTTTTGATCCTCTCCTGTTTTTTTGGTCTGCTTTGACTTAGTTGATCCCATTTGTTGTTGCTGTAAATCTGTTTCAGGAGGAGTATTTCCACCTGGTTTCTGGCATCTTTCCACTTTATCTTGCACGGCAAAACTCTTGAGTCCATATTGGTGCAGCCTTATTGTTATTGAGGAGTCTGAAGAGAAAAGCTATGGTTTTATTTATTTATGTATTTATTTCCAAGATTTTGTTTATCTATTGGTCAGAGAGAGAGCACGCACAAGCAGGCAGAGAGGCAGGCAGAGGCAGAGAGAGAAGCAGGCTCCCCACTGAGCAAGGAGCCTGATGCGGGACTTGATTTCAGGACCCTGGGAGCATGACCTGAGCTGAAGGCAGCAGCTTAACCGACTGAGCCACCCAGGTGTCCCGAAAAGCTATGGTTTTAAATAGTAAATTTTTCTTAATTTAAAAGTAATGCATGCTCATCATGAAAAAAATTTTTTGAATGTTAAAAATGTTGTGAAGAGAATTAAAATTCCTGTCTGCTGTTGAACGATCACCACAATTAGTACTGTTTTGGTGTTGCTTCTCTCGCCACATGTATTCCTGTTTTGGAGTTGAGTCATCTGGGATATACAACTATGCAACCTTTTTTTTTTTAACTTACAATATCTTAAGCTTCTTTTATCGTTGAAAGTATTTGTAGGCATTTTAAATATCTATAGTATGGTGAATCATGAATATTGCATAGTCTTTTTCCAACAATTGTACGTTTTATAGTTTTTTGTTACTATAGAAGAACTGACAACAAACACCTTTGTGAATGCAGGTTACAGATTAAATCAGTGAGTAGAATTCTTTAGGACTTATTTGCCAAATAGCTTTCTGGAAGGTTCTGTAATGACATCAGTGGGGGAGCTGCTGCCCTGAGCTCTTCCATGCATGCCCGGGACCTTTCCTCGGGCCCAGCTGTCCTCCCTGGGACTGGCGGCTGCACCCTCCTCTCCACTGCCTTCTAACATCCCTTTTCTCGTGAGATGCCATGTGAGGTCCAGTCCTGGGCCTTGGCTCCAAGTCACCGCCCCGTCTTCCCGGGCACCCCTGTGGTCTCAAAAACTCCGTTACCCACAAGAATAGAAATGCACCTTGGGATAGTGAGAAATGAAAAGTCAGTGGGAGAAAAAGCACGATGCACAGACACCAGAATCCACTTAACAGGAGCAGGCATCTGCCTAAGAGAATCCACTTAACAGGGCGTTTTAACCCTGGGTAGTTTGAGCGGTGGGAAAGCAAAGGATGGGACTGAGGGGCAGGGCAGCGAGTGGTGAGGGGCCGAGCGGGGGGCCCCTGCGAGATGTGGGCTCTGCTGAAGTCCTCCCTGGGCGACTGTCCTGGCTCTGTAGGCCTTTGCCAGGGTCCCAGGCTGGGTCCGCCTGGACTCCTGGGTTCAGAGGAGTGTGTGTGGTCCAGGGCAGGCCCCTGCTCCTCCCTGTCCTGCTGGCCTGAGATCCCTGCAGGGTTTTCTCACCACACAGACACGTGCCGCCTTTTCTCCAGGAGGCACCGAGCCCTGAACCCAGTGAGTGGAGCCTGATGGCCCTGGTCTTGGGGGCCGAGGGGGACTTTGGTGTTCATAGAACATCTAGATCAGTCGTCCCTACTGGGGGCAGATGTGCCCACAGCCAGGGGCCCAGGGCTCGGTGCTGCTCCCACCCTGACCCTCATGCAGGGGGAGGGGAAGAAGGGCGCCCAGTGCTGGCTCCATCCTCAGCAGCTGTTGGAGGGAGTCTCCTGTGAAGCGGGGTCTTAGGCACATGCTCTTCTCTGGCTGGGTCCCTGGAGGCCAGTGGGGTTGGGGCTGGAACCTGTCTGCTGTGCAGGTGACGCCATGTGATGCCAGCTTCACAGGTACCATGTCTCTAACTGGGTGGCCCTGTGTCCTTGTAGGTGGTAACGTGGACCTGGAAAGCCAAGCCGAGGGGAAGAAGGAGGCGGAGGCTGACGGTGTGGTGCGGAGTGGCCCCCGACCCATCGTGCCGTACAGCTCCATGTTCTGTTTAAGCCCCACCAACCTGTGAGTCTCCTGTGTGCCCACACCATGTGTGCCTGTCCCATGTCCGTGGCCATGGTCCACGTGCACGGTAGCAGCGTGTGCTAGACATGGCCTGATGGGCATGGATTCTGTGCACTTTAAATGTACTAGAGTCCTGATCACCCCAGCAATCTGCGGTCACCCCACAGATGAGGACGGAGAGCCACAGGAAGGCCCCAGGCCTGTCCGCAGATGCACAGGAGTGAGCCCCAGCAGTAGGGCTAGGGCTTGACCCCGGTCAGCCGCAGAGCTGCCATCCCTGCTGCTGGACTGCTCATTGCCACGCACGTGTCCCATTTATGTCCCTCGTGTGTCCATTTTCCGTCGTGCCCACTGTGCATGCACGCCTGCGTTTGTCCACGATGTCCACTCACCTGTCCGCCTGTTTCTCCACTCTGTTTACCATGAAGTCGCCAGCGTCTCTCATCCCCTCATCAGTCCCGCTGGTGCCGTAGGTCACCCAGTTCTTCCCTAACAGCAGGTTAGGTGCTGGGAGAACAGGGGAATGAGCAGAACGGACAAGGACCCCGTCCTTGATAAGCTTCTGTGCAGGTCGGAGAGACAGCAAACCAGACGAGTCAGTAGGGCACCAAGACCTCACAGGGTGGGAGGTACTGGGAGGCAGCCCAGAGCCGAGGAGGGAACTGATGTTAGGGTGGGAAGGTCAGGTGGGGTGTCAGTAAGAGGTGAGGTGGATGAGGAAGGGTGGGGAGACCGTCCCCGGCGGAGGTGGTAGACAGAGCGAAGGTGCGGGGCAGCAGGGGTCCTGAGGGCAGAGGGTTTGATGGAGTCTGGCTGTGCCGTCCGGCCCCACCCCGCCACACGTGCCTTCTCTCTGCCCAGCCTCCACCACCCACCCTCCCTCCCTGTCTTGAGCTTTTGCTCCCCACCCATGTCCCGGGAGCTCACTGGGCTCTGCTAGGGAGCACGGTCCTGCCTGCGAGCACGGACGTGTGCCGGAGGAGTGGGTGGTGGCAGCGGACGGGGGGGTCGGTGGGGACACGGCCAGCCTTGGCTTCCGCAGAACCCTGCACAGAGCTCCACGGGCAGGCCGGGTCTTCAGGAGATGATGGAGGTCGTGTGGGGAGTTTGGGAGTGAAATGCTTGGGAAGAGATTTTGGAGAGAATCTGCGGAACGGGATAAATTAGATGGGGAGAGGGAGGGAGATGTCAGGGATGACCCCCAGAGTTTCTGCATGCCGGCTGCCCCCCACCCGCCCTGAGCTGGGAGCAGGCAGGTGTGGGTCCTGTGGAGCAGGGACAGTCCACATTGTGTCTCTGCTGGGGATTGGGAGTCGGGTGGACTCCGGGTATGTGTGAGGGGGAGAGCCGAGGGGGATATTCAGTCCTGAGATGCAGGATGAAAGAGGCAGAGACGGAGGTCCCGGAGAAGGGAGGAGAGGTGTGTGTGCACAGGGGACGGCGTGGCAGGAGGTCACCAGAGGCTCTGGTTGGTGGGGAGGCCAGAGTATGGCAGTGGTCACTGTGAAAGGGGAGCACAGTAGCTCCTTCAAGGCAGAGAGAGAGTGGGTGGGTGTGGCTGGGAGGTGGAAGGTCCCTTCAGACCTATGGTCCTAAGAATAGGAAGTGGAGGTGAGAGAGGGGGCTGGGCTGCAGAGGTGAGACACGGGTCTGTCCCTGCCTCCCCAGGGCACTGGTTCTGTGGCTGTTCCTCCCTGTCCCCTGGGACTGGCTTCCCTGCCCCCCTTCCTCCCCACCGAGGGGTCTTCCCAGAGCTCCTGGTCACTGCCCGCTGCCATGTCGTAGGCTGTCAGCATCTCAGAGTCTCCCGTTGGTGTCTGGCCACACTCCTGTGCAGCACCAGGCCCCACGGTCCAGCATGTGTCTAACAGCAGAGTTGTTGTCAGTAATGCCCGTGGTGCTACAGGGAGGCAGGTGACCCCACAGCCCTGGGGGGGACCCCACAGCCCTAGGGGGGACCCCGTAGCCCTGGGGGGACGAGCACGGGCCAGCACGGACCTAGAGAAGGGTCCTGCATTCTCCAGAGAGGCCTGCCATGCACAGGAGGCTGGGGTCCAGCCTTGTCCTTTCTGAGCAGAGCACCCGACACCCCGGCCCCGCCTCTGTAAGTCTCTATAAATCTGTAGAGGGCGCGGCCGTCCACACACAGCAGGGGACTGTGTGGGGGTGGCTTTGAGCCATCATCCCTCATGTGCCGGCTCTG
Organism: Mustela nigripes; assembly: GCF_022355385.1. NCBI lineage: Eukaryota > Metazoa > Chordata > Mammalia > Carnivora > Mustelidae > Mustela > Mustela nigripes. Next base: position 53,922 of record NC_081565.1, on the reverse strand, counting down.
CTGTGGGTTCCTGCAGCCTTCCCGGCCCTCTTGCCGGGACGCCCCTCGGGACTCGGAGGCACCAGCAGGCACCTGGCCACTGCCCGCCACCTGCGGGGACACAGCAGAACCTGGGTCTGGGGTGGCGCGGCGCGCAGGGAGAGGCTGGGTGTGTGGCCTGGGGAGGGACCGGTCCCGCTCATCGGGGCCTTGCGGTGGTGCTCTGCCTGCAGGCTTCGCCGCCTCTGCCACTCCATCGTGACCATGCGCTACTTTGAGATGGTCATCCTTGTGGTCATTGCCCTGAGCAGCATCGCCCTGGCTGCCGAGGACCCAGTGCGGACAGACTCCCCCAGGAACAATGTGAGCGCAGCTCCGGGCTGGAGGGGGCCGGGCCGGGTCCTGTCTGCTCGCTGCGGGGGCTTGGGGGCAACGGCCAGGGCTGGCTGACAGGCCTCCTGCGGTTCTAGGCTCTCAAGTACTTGGACTACATCTTCACGGGCGTCTTCACCTTTGAGATGGTGATAAAGGTGAGGTGTGAGGTGCCCTGGTGGCCGAGGACTTCGCTCGCCTTCTCTCATGATGGGCCGGCCGGGCTGGGGTTCCTCACGGGTTGTGTGCCAGCTGTGCCCTGGGTGTGTGCTCGAGAGAGAACCCGTGCACGCGGGCCTGCTCCTGGGTGTGGCGGGGGGGCAGAGGCCAGTTCGCCAGAAGCACACCCACTCTGGGGGAGCCCCCTGGGGCCACTCCTGGCTCTGCCACCCACCAGCCAGGCCTCCAGGCTCCCAGGAACGTGTCCCCCTCAGGCCGGTCTCGTGATGTCAGGCTGGGAGGAGGGAGGGCTGAGTGGGTGCCGAGGCCGTGTGCTCAGAGCTCTCGTGCTTCCTGTGAGGTGGCGGACGCAGCCCTTCACCATGGTTCTGGTCTGCGCCTTGAGTCCTGATGGCCTTTGCTCCTTCCTCGGCGTCTGCCAAGGGGCTGCACGTGTATGTGCACGCACGTGTGCAGTCTTTGCCCACAGGGCCGCTTGGGCTGTACCGCAGCTTCGTGACTGGTGTCTGTCTGTGCGTCTGTCCATCTGTGCGTGAGCTCCGCTTCTTCTCTTCCTCCTGCAGACTCATGGGGGAGGCATGTTCTTTGTTGTCCCATTTTATAGACATGGAAGCTGGCGCTTGGACACATTGGGGTGCTGGCCAGAAGTTGTGGGACTGGCAGAGCCAGGTCCTTGTGAACCCCACCAGCTCTTGCTCCTGTGGCAGAGAACTGACCCCCTGCGGGCCTGGGCAGGGTGTGGGCTTCCTGCGGTGGGGGATGACTGCAGCCTGGCAAGGGGAGGGTGTCACCAGCGGGTGGGGAGCCCAGGCAAGATCTCAGCCAGCCGTGACCATGTAGGGATATTTGGATCATTGGTGCTGAGGTTCAGAGGCCCTGCTGAGGCCCTTAGAAGACACGATTGGTGCGGCATCCTTCCCCCCAACCCCATGAGTCTGGGGCCTGGCCCTGCTTTGCTTTCTGAAATATTCAGCACCTAATATGTGTTTCTCCCCTGCAGATGATTGATTTGGGACTTCTGCTGCACCCTGGGGCCTATTTCCGGGACCTGTGGAATATTCTGGACTTCATCGTGGTCAGTGGGGCCCTGGTGGCATTTGCCTTCTCGTAAGTACCATGTCTGCCCTGGGTCTGGCTGGGCTGCCATCCAAGGGCTATGGTGGGTGTGCGGTTCAGGCAGGAAGGGTTCCCCACTGGCCTCCATGGGCTGTGTGCAGCTCCCCTCCTGTCTACCTGGGACTGGGCTGTGTGGGGTTGAAAGCTTCTCATGGTCACCTGTCCCTGCCACGGCCTGTGGTTCTGACACTAGTTGGGCAGGCCTCCGGTTCCTCTGGTGCTTGCCTCTCAGGTCTTTGAGAACCACTCACCTGCTCTGACCTCGGCTGTGCCACCTGGAGAGCTGGAGCTGGCGGCCGCTGGTGGGCGCCTTCCCCCAGCAGTGTTAGACCCCCGGTTTCTCTGACTCCCTAGTGGGCGACACTCAGCTCCCTTGTGGCTGGGCCTGGATTGACTCCCTCAGACCCTGCATGGTGGTGGGTGTGGGGCAGGTGTGGGGGCTGGGGTGGAGCTACAGGAGAGACCCAGAGATCAGGAAGACCCAAGGGACAATATCTGCATCTTCTCTGAGCACTCGGGGACGGCGGCGCCTCCTCACTGACTCTCTTCTCTTTGTCTCTTTGTTGCTGGACTCTCGGTAGGAGCTTCGTGGGGTAATGCCTTCCCTCTGCCTCACATCGTAGCACAGCGTGGCCTTTCTGGGCCGGTTCACTACCATGTCTCACCTCTGCTCACCCTCCACTGTCCAGAGCGCATGCTGCCGGGAGCCGTGTCCCAGGCCATGGGTCGCTGCCTCACCTCTGGGGACTGGGCTGGGGGCTGGGGCTGGGGCTGGGGCTGGGGCAAGGCCAGCCTTTGGTGAGCAGGGCACCCCAAGTGAGTGTTGGAGGCCGGGAATGTGGGCCCTGAGGTCAGTGAGGGCCTGGGTGGGAGCTGCTGTCCCCATGACTGCCAGGATGTTGGCCATCCTGACGAAACTTCCATGTGTTTTCTCCAGCAATGGGGCTTGCTGTCTTCTCTCTGTTCCCCACGACTGCCTCCCGGCAATGCGTAGCATCTACTGTGGGGCCATACATAACCGGTTTTCTTTGTATATAAAGTGTCAGTGAGGGGCTTAGGAGTGAGACAGGGAAGGGGTACCGTCGAGCTGGGCGGGCTCAGAGTGAGAGAGAGTCTGAGCCAACAAGCGAGAAGTGAGGCCTCTGGACACAGAGCATGGACCACCTTGAGGCCTCCCTGCCGAGAGTCCTCCCCCAGGAAAGGAAAGCAGTGACCTCCCTTCTGTATCTGCCAGGGGGCTGTCGGCCCACCCTGCCTCTCTTCTCTTGGGACTGGTCTGCAGGGCCTCTGGAGGAACCTGGCCTGGGGGCGGGTGTCCGGAATGCTGGGGTGACGGGAACACCTGACACGGTGTCTGGAGGTTTGTGGTTTCAGAGGGAGTTTGACCTGGCTCGGGGATGTAGGCCCTGGCTGGGTCTTGGGGCAGGTATAAGGGACTAGGGCTCCCCAGCTCTCCTTAACCCACAGATCCGACCTGAGCCTCATAGCTGCCTTTCCCTAGAGCTTAGCAAGAGCTCAGAGAAGAGCACTGGAGGCCCTGCCCCCTCTCCCCAGGCACAGGCTCCTTGGGAACTTGGAGGGAGGTGACCTCTGAGCAGATGGACTAGGACCCCCAGTCCTGAGTCCTCAGCCACTGCTGAGGGGGGGCTGTGGCCTTGCTTCTAAGAATCGCCTCCTTAGGCAGCGAAAAGTTCGCTCAGGGGATCACCCCCCACCCCGCTCTCTGCCCTGGCTTTGGGTTGTCGAGAAGGCTGCCCCCAGAGTCTGACAACAGCCGGGCCCCTGGCAGCCTGAGGGAGCCAGCCAGGGCTGCCCCAGCTTCCTTTGTGCATGGCCCCGATCTGGGCCTACTGGTCCTAGATCTCCAGGCTTGCGTCGGGTACCTGGAATCTTCTTTTCCTGACTCTGTCGTACTCCCCCACACTGGGTTTTCTTGTCTGCTGCTCTCTTTGTCTCTCTGTGGGCTCTTTCCTCCTCCTCCTTCCCTCCCTCTCTGTTTTTTTCTTTCCTTTGGTCTGTCTTTCTTCTTTTGTCCACCCTTGCGTGGCTCCGTCCCTTCCGCTGCCCGGTGCTCATCTAGCGTTTGCCGCCCTCCTTCACGCCCCCGCTTCCTGCAGGCCCGTCTTCCTTCTCCTCCTCTCCCTCCCGGGCAGTTCTCCCTCATCTGGAGGAGTGGGGGAGCAGCTGAGTGAGGACAGGCAGGGAGACCCAGTCACGTTCCCCTCACCTCCCTCTACCAGGACTGAAAAGCAAGAGAGATCAGCCCTTCTGGAAGGCTCTTGCCCTAATGGCTTGTAGGCTTCTGAGCCAGGTCTGCAGTCCCAGGGCCAGCTCCCTTCTCTTCTCTTTAGCCCCATGGTTGGTGTCAACATGGCGGCCGGATGAAGCCGGTTTGGGTGGGCGTTAGGGGACCCCTGGCATTGAGATGGCGGATGTAGTCTGTGAGAATGGGTTCTTTCCATCCGGAAGCCCGGCTTTCCCCGTATACCAGGTGCTGCTGCCCTGGGCCTGGCCTTGGTCTGCTCAGACAAGGCCTGGCTCGTGCTCCCACAGGAGGGGTGCGGCGGCCCATGCAGCTGGCCGGGCAGAGGCCTGCCTTTTCCTAGGCCGTCAGCCCTGGGGCCTACGACTGAATGCTCAGGGGAGCGCCCCCCGGCGGCTTTGTGGGAGCGGCGCGGGTGTGCGTCCTGCTGTCCACATGTGTGGCTTCTCCCTTCTAGAGGATCCAAAGGGAAAGACATCAACACCATCAAGTCCCTGAGAGTCTTGCGCGTCCTGCGGCCCCTCAAGACCATCAAACGGCTGCCCAAGCTCAAGGTGAGAGCTTGGACCTGGGCTTGGCCAGTGTGCAGGGCTGTCACGTGCGTGTAGGGCTCTGCATGCATGTATGTGCGTGTGTGCATGTCTGTACACACGGGTGCGCAAGTGTGACGGACTTGTGTGCCATGTGTGAGTGCACACATGTGTGGCGTGTGGTGTGCGTATGTCCACAGAACTCACCTGTCTGGCTGCAGCCGCCCCCCCCCCCCACAGTGGGATGGGGTGAGCGGAGCTCAGGGAGAATCCCACGTTGTGTAAATGGGTCCGGCTCCCTCAGCTCCGTGTCCCCAGAGAGGAGCTTCCTCTAGGGAGTGTTCTGGAAGGCTCCTCTCCCTTGACCCAGCAGCACCAGCAGCTGTTGGACAGGGAAGGGGAAGGGCTGCTGTGGGGCACCTGGGTGGTTCAGGGTCCAGCTCCTGATTTCAGCTCAGGTCATGATCTCACGGTTGTGGGATCGAGTCCTGAGTCAGGCTTTGTGCTCAGGGGGGAGTCTGCTTGGGATTCTTTCTCTCCCTCTGCCTTCCTCTCTCTCTCTCTCTCTCTAACTAAATTAAATAACTTAAATTTTAAAAAGGGAAGAAGGGGTTGCGGAGAGAGGTAGAGGGTCCTGAGGGAGACGCAGGGAGGGCCGGTGTCCCTGAGAGGTGGTTCCTGGGCTGGGCCCCAAGGATTGGCATGGCTGAGGCCCTGGAGAAAGGAAAGAGTGTGAACCCAAGCCCTTGGAGTTGTGCTGGAATACGATATGTGCTGAGCGTGGCCCTCACTGTGAGGAGTGCTTGCGAACCCTCCACTTGGTTAAACCCACCAAATGGTGCAGTGATGTCTCCTGCGCAGCACACAGAGGCAGGCCTCGCAGACCTGAAGCAGTGTGGGGATTCCAGAAGGCGGTGTGCTTGGGGGAGGGGGCTGGGGGTGGCTTGAAGGCAGCCTCAGGTGGGGACTCAGACCTGGGCAGGCAGCTCAGAGGTGTCATGGCCCCTGGGCAAGGGGGCCACGGCCGCACTTGCTGAGACAGCCACTGGTGTGGGAGTGTGCCAGGCGGCATCTCAGGAGATGATCGTGCACCTGCTTCTTTGCACAGCCCGGGCTGCCAGGGGTCCCCTCAGCTCTGAGGGACAGGGACCAGGCCAGGGTCCGCCAGGCAGTCCAGGGCCAGCTGAGCTTCCAGGCAGGGAAGATCCTGAGAAGAAGCTTTGGTGGTGGTGCTAACAAACGGCAGAGTCACCTCTGGGCTACACCAGAACATGCTTCAAGTTCCCGTGTCGGAGCTGGCCACAACACTGCAGCTTTTCTGCCCCGTGTTGGCTCGCACTGATGGGCAGGGGCACAGTGTTCCACCCCCCGCCCCCCCGGCAAGCCCGGACGCAGGAGCAGAGGGCTGGCCGTCTCCCCACCCTGACCCCGTTCCCGTTGTGTGGGCTCCTCCCGACGCTGGCTGACCGGGGCTCCAGGCCGGCCTCATGCAGGTGGCCTGTCCAGTGAGTGTCCTGCCAACATCTGGGCCGTCTGCCCGTGTGGCCCCTTCTTACGCCTTCTGCCCCCCTCCAAGTCCCGGGAGACGCAGTGGCTGTGTCGGGGGATGGGTGGCGGGTCCCTCCGTGGGTCCGGCCGAGACCCCAAGCCTCTGAGCCGGGCCCCTGCCCCTGCAGGCCGTGTTCGACTGCGTGGTGAACTCGCTGAAGAACGTCCTCAACATCCTGGTCGTCTACATGCTGTTCATGTTCATCTTCGCTGTCATCGCCGTGCAGCTCTTCAAGGGCAAGTTCTTCTACTGCACCGATGAGTCCAAGGGGCTGGAGAGGGACTGCAGGTGAGCCAGGGCCGGGAGGGGCTGGGGAGGGGCCGCGGGGACTCGACTGAGAGCTGTGCCTCTGCCCCAAGGCTGCACGGGGGACTTCCGGCTTGTCTTCCTCAGCAGAGTGAGGGTCCGGCCACTCTGCGATGTGCTCTTCCTGCCCATGGACATGTGCTCTTCCTGCCCACGGGGGCCGCTGTGGTGGCCAGAGGGCTCCAGGCCAGGCTCTGGGATCAGGGGGCTGCCCTCTCTGGACCTGGCCCCACCCCACAGGAAACAGGAGAGGGGCGCTCGGTGGGGGGGAACTAGGGGAAGGGGAAGTAGGGACTGGGGTGGGTGCTGAGCAAGGCAGCAGGGGCGGCTCCTTCTCCCTCCCGCAATCAATGGTCCCTGTCACCTCTGTTCAGGCAGTGTTCTCTGGTGCGAACGTGTCACCGCGTGCCTGCCGCTCTGTGCCTGCTGGGCATGGGGGATGTTTCCAGTCGGAGGCCTTCCTGACTCGTCCAGGGCACACTCGGGCTTTCTGTCTTGTGCTCTTCAGCCTTTCTGACGTGGGGCTGGTGGCCCTTCTCTGTGGTGTGATTCGTGTGGTAGCCAGGTGATGGACCGCTCAGTGCCCCAGGAAGGGTCTGGGCACGGCTTCACCTGTTGTCCTGTATAGGCTGTCTTTCTCTTTCTAACTGATTCGTAGGAGTTTTGTAAGGCCCTAGATCGCCATCCTTTGTCAGATCTATGGGTTACGGTTGTCTTTTTCTCCTTTGGTGGGGTGTTTTCAACTTTTTAAAACGTGTCTTTTCTGAAAACAAAGTCGTGATTGTAGTATAGTCCACTTTATCCCTGTTGTAGTTAATGGTCTTTGTGTCCTGTTCAGAAAATCTACCTGAAGGTCAGGGAGAAATCCTCTTATGTTTTCCTCTACAAGTTTTATTTTTGCCTTTCCCATTTGGATCTGGGATCTCTCTGGGGTTGATTTCGGTGTGTTGGGTGAGTGTTGGTACAGACGGATTTCTGTGGTGGACACCTAGCTGGCCCGGCACCATTTATTTGCAAAGATCCACTCTCTCCCCCATTCCGTGGTATGCTTTGTTTTTATTAAGGTATGATTCCTATGACTCATCCCCTGAAAGTACACCGTTCAGTGATTTTTTAATGCATTCACAGATATGGGCAGCCATCACCGCAGTCAATCGTAGAACATGTTCATAAGTTAGAAATCACACAAAAACTCCCATGTCCTTTATTACCCGCCAGCTCCCCACCTCTAGCCCTCAGCAACCATGGATGTATTTTTTGTCTTTACAGATTTCCTGTTCGTCTAAAGGAAATCATAACTATGTGGTCTTTTTTGTCTAACTTCTTTCTTTCAATTTTGAGGTCACCCTCAGTGCAACGTGTGTCTGACCATTGTTCCCGTTTATGGTTGGATTTTATTCCATGCTGCGGGTGTGGCCCAGCGTGTCTACCTGGTCCTCTGTCGACAGACATCTGTTGACAAAGGACACCAGTCCTTTGGCTGGTGTAACTGATGCTGCCATGAAGTGTTTGTGTGGACGGATGTTTTCATCTCTCTGGAGTGGACCCGTTGTCCTGGACTTGATGGGTCCATGGGGATTCTGCTGCCCCGCCTCAGGGGCCGCGGGGCTCTTCCGGCACGGCTGACCGGGTCTGTATTCCCAGCAGCATTGGGGGAGAGTCCTCATTTCTCCATATCCTTGCCAGTTCGTCTTCTTTTCCCTTTTAAAAACTAATTATCACTCTTTTCCTGGGTATAAAGTGGCATCTCACTGTGGTTTTCTTTTGCATTTCCTGGATGACTCCTGATGTGGAATGTCTTCCGTGTGCTGATCGGACGTTGGTATACCTTCTTTGGAGAAATGCCGATTCAGATATTTCACCCATTTTTTAAATTGGGGCATTTTTTTTTTATAATTGATTATAATTGTTCTTTATATACTCTAGATCCAACTTTTACCAGAGAGACGATTTTCCAGTATTTGGTCCTGTTCCGTGTCAACGAGGCTCTGAAGCACAAAGCTTTCCATTTTGATGGCATTTGCTTTACCTCCTTCTGGGGTTGGCGTCCCGTCTAACAGTCGTTCCCCTCCATCCGGGCCCCCAGGGTCATCGTCTCACAGCTTTCTAGTGTCAGCTCTCACCTGCACATCTTCGGTCTGTTTTGCGTCTTGTACCTGGAGGGAGGTGGGGTCCAGCTTCCTTCTTCTGCGAGCAGCCCCCGCTGCCCAGCACTCTCTGTGGAGAAGACTGCTCTTCCTCCGTTGGACGGGCAGCCATTCCAGAAATCAGCTGGCTGTAGACAAACGTGTGTATTTGGATTCTCTGTCTTTACACTCTGACCTCGTGTGTGTCCTCATCTCCAGGGGCCAGTATCTGGACTATGAGAAGGAGGAGGTGGAGGCTCAGCCGCGGCAGTGGAAGAAATACGACTTTCATTACGACAATGTGCTCTGGGCTCTGCTGACGCTGTTCACGGTGTCCACGGGAGAAGGGTGGCCCATGTGAGTGCTTACTGGCTCCACGCGGCAGAGCAGGGAGAACAGAGGGTCAGCTCGGGCAGGGAGTCCCCACCCTGCGTCCGGGCATGTTTTAGTCACCCAGCAAATGCCCCATTTGCCCCTCCTGGGGCAGACACGGCTCTGCTCTCCAGGAGTGGGAGGAGCAGGAGATCCAGACGAGGTGCACAGCACAGCCATCTCCTGAAAATCGTTTCTGAGTGGCTGAAGGCCGGAGGGAGGATGGGCTACTCAGTATCTCCCTGTCCTGCCCTCTGGCCCCAGTTAAGGGTGGGCAGAGGGATGTATGTGTTCCGTGCCATGCTGGATGACAGGGGACTCCCTTTGGGGCTGGGAGGACCACCACTCAGAAGGTGGGATCAGTGCTGTGTCTGGAGCCCAGGGCTTTCTAAAGGCAGGTGAAGCTGGGCATGAGCAGGTGTGAGCCAGGAGTCAGCAGGGAGGGCAGAGTTCCTGGGCCTCCGCCTGTCCTGGGGTTAGGACCTCTGGGTCCCGGAGACTGCCCCTTGATGGCTGTCCACCAGCCCCGAGTACAAGCCCATCGGGAAGGTCATCTGCCTCAGGAGATTGCAGTCCTGGGGAGGGGGCTGGGGACCACAGTGTTGAGCACCCCCTTCCTCTTGCCATCCCTGGGCTTGGGTATGGAGGCCTCACCTGTCATACAGGTCTTGACTTTCCCATGGCTCTGTTCCGCGGGTCCCCCTGACATTTGGTGTTTGCCCTTGGTGCAGGGTCCTGAAACACTCCGTGGACGCCACCTATGAGGAGCAGGGCCCCAGCCCTGGGTACCGCATGGAGCTGTCCATCTTCTACGTGGTCTACTTCGTGGTCTTCCCCTTCTTCTTCGTCAACATCTTCGTGGCCTTGATCATCATCACCTTTCAGGAGCAGGGGGACAAGGTGATGTCTGAATGCAGCCTGGAGAAGAACGAGGTGGGTGGCTCCCTCTTCTGCCTCATGTGCATGTGGGCTGTGGATGCTCCACTGGGCCCCCGATGGGCAGCAGAGACAGAAGTACTAGACTTCCCTTCTGCGTGGGGCTCACTCACTGCTGCAGAGCCGGCCGGTGGCAGGGTGGGGTGGGGAGAGAAGGAGGAGGCTGTTCCGGGCTGCATGCGAGGGTGGAGGACATGGGTGGGATGCTCTGGGTGCTCCGGTGTGGGGGTCCCCTGCCCCCTCCGGGTGCTCACTGCTCCTTCCCCATGCAGAGGGCTTGCATCGACTTCGCCATCAGCGCCAAGCCCCTCACGCGGTACATGCCCAGGGACAAGCAGTCGTTCCAGTACAAGACCTGGACATTTGTGGTCTCACCTCCCTTTGAGTACTTCATCATGGCCATGATCGCTCTCAACACGGTGGTGCTCATGATGAAGGTATGTGGGCCTGGCACGGGGCACAGTGGGGGACAGCTGGGGTGTGAGAGAGCCACCATTGCGGCTGATCACATCCTGGGCAGCATGGGATGCCTACTGTAGCCCCGTGCCTGGGGTTGTCTGTGGGCTGAGACAGCGTGTCCTGGGAGAACACGGTGAGAGCAGGGACGCTGTCCCTACCTTGGGCAGGCAGATGTGCAATTCTCTGTGCTCTGGCAGGAGGTCAAGGTGCGGGTGTCGGGGGGCAGCCGAGCCTGCGGCTGATGGCACTCATTCCCCACGCAGTTCTATGACGCACCTTATGAGTACGAGCTGATGCTGAAATGCCTGAACATTGTGTTCACGTCCATGTTCTCCATGGAATGCGTGCTGAAGATTATCGCTTTTGGGGTGCTGGTAGGTGCCTTGGCTCCCTCTTGGCCTTTTGGTGGTCTGCACTCTGGCTCCATCTCTGTAGGGGACCCTTCAGGGACTCAGAGCATGGAGATTGGAATTCCCTGAGCCCCCAGAGCAAATGCGACATTGCCAGGGCCCCGAGGAAGGGGCTGCTCCTGTGCTTTCAGCTGCCTGAGCTCCGCTCCAGCCCAGCTCCTGGAGACAGGCAGGGCCATGTTCCTCCTCTCTGGACGTATAGCTTTCAGTTCTGCACCTGCCCAGAACCACAGGTGTTTGCTTACCCAGCTGTGGTGGCCCACCTGGGGTGGCCCACCTGTCCCTCTGCTCCTTTCTCGATGAGGACACTTCCTGCGGCTCCGTGCCTGGCTTCTGCCTTGCCAGCCTCCAGCAGTAACTGCTCTTTTTTCTCTCTAGAACTATTTCAGAGATGCCTGGAACGTCTTTGATTTTGTCACTGTGTTGGGAAGTATAACTGATATTTTAGTAACAGAGATTGCGGTGAGTAGCATTTCCTGTCCTTCCTCCAGGGCCCCAGACTGGTTTCCTTCTGGGCGGGGCTCCCTTGGTGTACCTCCAGGTCCTGAGTGTTAGGCCCCCTCTCTCTTGCCCTAGGAGCCCCTGGAAAAAAGGAGGCTTCTCTCCAGAGGTGGGGTTGGGGGTTGTGTATTATCTTGGGAAATGCATTTTCTTGGATAAGAAAGTAGTTTCCGGAAGGTCTTCTGGTCTGGTGGTCTGAGAGTCACCTAGGAGCTCCATCAGCAATGACTGACCAGGAAGACAAGAATCTTTTAAATCTGCATGTGTCTAAGAAATCGAACAACTTGGCACCAAATTACATGAAGTGAATTTAAACTATTTTAGAATATCAGGTTTGTTTTATGTGTGTGTGTGTGTGTGTGTGTAAATAAAACAAGATTACTTGTCCATATCATACGCAGATTATGGGCGAAAACTGACCAAATGCTACAACATAAACTTGTCTCAACAAATGTCACAGAATCTGAATTCAGTCATGAAGTTAGAATTAAATGGCAAAACATCTCCTCTGTCTTAGACTGGGTTCTCCAGGAGCAGGCACGGAAGTGGGGCTCTTGTATAAGTTGTTCTAGGAGGCGCTCCCAGGCAAAACCGCACGAGCGGGGTTTGGGGAAATGGGTGGTAAGTGAAGGCGCATCAGGAGTGTCGGATCTGTAGCCCGGTGTCGGGTGGGTTCGGTTCGTCCCCCAGGGGGCCCAGAGACAAGGGGGCCATGGCTCAGAGCTCTTGCCTCTGCACTGGTCAGTCCACAGCTACGGGCCGCACCTGGGGTTCGGTTGTCAGATGCCTCCAGCCCTCCTGAGTGTACCCCAAGTGGAGGCTCTGGCAGCCCTGGGGCAGAAGGAATACCAGGCTGCATGGTAACAGGGCTGGACGGGAGTGCCTGACCGACTACTGTGAGCCTGGCCCCACTCAGCTCTGTCACATCTCACAGTGGGTTCACTTCCCTTGTTCTTCAGGGTGCTGCTGGCCTCTGTGTCAGGGGCAGGGGGTCGGGAAGACCTGGAGCTGGTCTGAGGCCAGGGGAGGCTCATGCACATGTTCTTCCTGTCCCCCTCTTGGGGTCACCTGATGGGTGGCCAGCCTGCTGTGGCGCAGGTTGCTGGGCCAGATCAGGGAGCCTACAGTGTCACCCTGGGTGGCCCAAGCCCCAGCTCGTCACAGTTATGTGGTTCTGGCTGATACAGCACCCCGGTCGTCATTGAGACTGATCATAGAGCATCGGGAAAGGCCCTGGTGAACCCCCTGATTTCCAGACAGACTTCTTCCTGCCCTGTGTGGTGGCAGCTCTGTCCTTTTCAGTACCAGCATCAGATACCCTGGCCAGCCTGGAAGCTCTGCTCAGCCTGCTGGTCGTTTGGGATGAGAGGCAGGAAGTGACAAGGGGCCACCATGACAGCAGCCCACAGTGGAACACTTCACGACCCCTTGAGCCAGGACCTCTAGATTGGCCAAACCGAAACTTACGGAGATGATGAGAACGCAGTCTGACCTGGGCTGTGGGAGGGCAGGGAGGGGGCCACCCCTGCTACCCTCTCTTGCTTTCCGGGCCTGTGCAACACTGCGACACCAGCACCATCTCTTGTCTGTCTGCTCACCTTGAAGGACGTATCCCAGCCCCGTGAGGCAGGTCACTGAGCCGGCATTTAACCTGGGCCTTTAGGAGGCTCTTCCAGCGTTTCAGGAGGTTCCTACTTCCTGAGTGATGTGGACTGGGGTACGCCTGTGGACCCTGTGTCATCTGCTCCTGTGTACCTGCCTGTGTGTGCTCTGAGCGGATGTTACGTGGAACCCAGTTGGGTGAATTCGATGCTGGGGCAGGCCAAGGTATTCCCTCAGCAAAGACAGACCCACGCCCAGTGTGTGAGTGATCGCAGGTGAGACAAACAACACTTCCAGCTGAAAGGGTTCCCATGTAAGCCAGTGATCACCAAGTGGCTGGTTGGCAGCCTAAAGCATGGTGCGCTGTAGAGGCCTCCTTGACTTCTGCGCATAGCAGGCTGGGTGTTAGGTAGGGGCCATGGCTGGATCAGCTTTGCTGAGAGGGAGCGCACCTCCTGAGCTCAGGCCCAGCTTTCATCTCAGCCATCAAAGTCACTCCACTCGCAGATCTGCTGGTGAGGATAGAAGCTGGCCGTCATCTCGTGGGTCAGCCATCTCAAGGCCTGGTTTTTGGTGCCCCTGCAGCTATGGGTGGGCACCGATGTGTAATGCAAGGGTTGGCTGGGCCCATCTGGATGCTTTTCCTCAACTTCCGTTCCCTCCGGAGCCATGGCTAAGTTTTAGCTCTTGCCTGTGGTCTTGTAGTCAGTACTACAGGCAGCTTCTTTGTCCTTCTGGGTCATGGCTGATCAGGTTCCCTGCCAGGAACCCTGCCTCGCCACTGTCCTTCGGGTCGCCTCTAGGTTGGGTTCTAGTGAAGCTGCCCCAGTGTATTGAGCCACCGCTTCAGAGATCGGGTTTGAGTTTCTTCTCCTGGCTTTAGCGATCATCTCATGATATGCTTGGGTAGGAGTGAGCTAAGGAAGACAGGTGCAGCAAAGGTGAGAGGCCTGGGGCACTGGGCCACTTGTCATGTGACTCTGTCCTCTGGATGTGCTTGGGTTTGGCCCTGGAGGCAGTGGTTCCACCATAACACCGGATTGTTGGCAGGCCTGCTACACACACTCCTAAGGACAAGCAGCAGAGCCGTGGACACAGTTGTCTCATGCTCAGACACGGTCTCCACCAGGGCCCGGTAGCCAGGAGCGGCCCCTCCCATGGGTGATGTCTTCAGCCAATGACATGGCCTTGCTCCAGAATTGTAGGGTGTCTCGGCCCAAGTTGTCGGGCTTCTGGTACTGCAGCGTGGGTCTGAATCTCCCTGCTCTGAGTCCTCTCAAACCTGGCAGCTTTGTGTCACCCGATAAATGGCTCAAAGACTATTTCCTCAGTGATGCGTGGCATCATCAAACTCAAGGAAGCCTGCCGGGAGCAGGAAGTGTGAGGTGTGAAAACCAATTTGTCTTGCCTCGTATCACTGATTGTAGTAGTCCTTTGCATTAGCTTTCTACCTAAAATATGATGAAAGATCACTCTAACCCTAAACAAAGTCTTTCTTTTTGATATTTAAACTTTATTTTTCCAGTGTTCCAAAATTCATTGTTTATGCACCACACCCAGTGCTCCATGCCATACGCACCCTCCTTAATATCCACCACCAGGATCACCCAACCTCCCCACTCCCGTCCCCTTCAAAACCCTCAGTTTGTTTCTCAGAGTCCACAGTCTCTCATGGTTTGTCTCCCCCTCCGATCTCTCCCCACTCACTTCTCTCCAGCTCTCTTTGTCCTCTGTGTTACTCATGCTCCACAAGTGAGTGAAACCATATGATAATTGACTCTCTCTGCTTGACTTATTTCACTTAGCATAGTTTCTTCCAGTCTCATCCACATTGATACAAAAATTGGGTATTCATCCTTTCTGATGGAGGCATAATACTCCATTTTATATGGACCACATCTTCCTTATCCATTCATCCATTGAAGGGCATCTTTCCACAGTTTGGTGACTGTGGCCATTGCTGCTATGAACATTGGGATACAGATGGCCCTTCTTTTCACTACATCTGTATCTTTAGGGTAAATACCCAGTAGTGCAATCACAGGGTAATAGGGAAGCTCTATTTTTAATTTCATAAGGAATCTCCACTGTTTTCCAGAGTGGCTGCACCAACTTGCATTCCCACCAACAGTGTAAGAGGGTTCCCCTTTCTCCACAACCTCTCTTTGTCAATTTTTGCCATTCTAACTGGTGTAAGATGGTATCTCAATGTGGTTTTGATTTGAATTTCCCTGATGGCTAGTGATGATGAACATTATTTCGTGTGTCTGTTAGCCATTTGTATGTCTTCTTTGGAGAAGTGTCTGTTCTTATCTTCTGCCCATTTTTTGATGTAATTATCTGTTTTTTGAGCATTAGAGGAGTTCTTTATAGCTCTTGGATATCAGCCCTTCATCTGTATTGTCATTTGCGAATATCTTGTCCCATTCCGTGGGTTGCCTCTTTGTTTTGTTGACTGTTTCCTTTGCTCTGCAGAAGATTTTGATCTTGACGAAGTCCCCAAAGTTCATTTTCCCTTTTCTTTCCTGTGACTTTGGAGGCATATCTTGAAAGAAGTTGCTGTGGCCGATGTCGAAGAGGTGACTGCCTATGTTCTCCTCTAGGATTCTGATGGTTTCCTGCCTCATGTTGAGGTCTTTTATCCATTCTGAGTTTATCTTTGTGTACGGTATAAGAGAATGGTCGTGTTTCATTCTTCTATACATAGCTGTCCAATTTTCCCAGTACGATTTATTGAAGAGATTGTCTTTTTTCCACTGGACCTTTTTTTCCTGCTTTGTCGAAGATTATTTGACTATAGAGTTGCGGGTCTGTGTCTGGACTCTCCACTCTGTTCCACTGGTCTATGTGACTGTTTTTATGCCAGTACCAGCTGTCTCGGTGATCACAGCTTTGTAGTAAAGCTTGAAATCAGGCAGTGGGATGCCCCCGGTTTTGTTTTTCTTTTTCAACATTTCCTTAGCAATTCGGGATATCTTCTGGTTCCACACAAATTTTAGAATTGTTTGTTCCACCCCTTTGCAAAATGCCAGTGGAATTTTGATCGGGATCAAGATTTTTCATCTAGGGCGCCTGGGTGGCTCAGTGGGTTAAGCCGCTGCCTTCGGCTCAGGTCATGATCTCAGGGTCCTGGGATCGAGTCCCGCATCGGGTTCTCTGCTCAGCAGGGAGCCTGCTTCCTCCTCTCTCTCTGCCTGCCTCTCTGCCTACTTGTGATCTCTGTCTGTCAAATAAATAAATAAAATCTTTAAAAAAAAAAAAAAAAAAAAAAGATTTTTCATCTATACTGAAAGTATAGATGGCTCTAGGCAGTATAGACATTTTAACAATGTTTATTCTTCCAATCCATGAGCATGGAATGCTCTTCCATATTTTTGTGTCTTCTTCAATTTCTTTCAAGAGTCTAAACAAATTCTTGAAGTGAATAGAAAAAGAGTGAACATCCCTAACTGCTGATATGAGACTAGTACAACCCGGACACCAGAATTATTTAAAAAACAGAATATAATAAAGGAAGATCATACTCTACGCTCATTCATTAACATTGAGTAAAATGCATCAGAGAGTCTAATTTAGATTAGCAGATCAAAGGATACTATTAATGTGATCCTGACATTGGTGCAGAGAAGATGTTCAATAAAACTCAAATTGTATTCATGATAGAAATTATTAGCAATGTAGGAATTATTGACCTGATGAAGAGAATTTACCAAAAATCCTGCACTAACATCATATGATGGTGGAATTTGGAAAGAATTCCCTTTAAAATTAGGAAAAGACTGTACCTGTCAGCACTCCTTCTTTTCCAACATGGAACTTCAGAGCCTGGTTGGTTCAGTAAAGTGAACATCAGCCCCGTGAGGATTAGAGGTGTTGGTCCAGTTCACTGCACATTCCAGGGCTTGGGTGTTTAGGAGACACTTGTTGAGTGAACGAGACAAGAAAAATAAATAAAACACCCAAGTATTAGAACAGAAATAGGCAAAGCTGCCATTATTCCTAGATAACATTATTATCCGTAGATCCAGAATCCTTTCGAGCCAAGAAGAGCATTTGGCACGGCTGCTGAGTCGAGTACCCGAGCCAGTAGCCGACCGCAGATCATGACCGTGTCAGCAGTTCCACCTGCAGCCCTAACGACACCTGAATACAAGATTTTTATGTGGAAAAGTCCTAACCCTCAGTGACAGATAGGAGAGGAGACTTAAGTAGATGGTGTTAGCATGTCAATACTAAGTAGTGTCAACTTCAGAGATGGTTCTGCCCAAATTGATCTGTAGATTCAATGTAATTTCAATAGGTGAATTTGTTTTTGTTTTGGAAATTGGCAAGTTGCTTCTAAAACTCATCAGAAAGGGCAAAGGCCCCCTGAATACTCAAGATACTTAAGAAGTGGAGGGTGCTGCTGGGGCAGTGGGCATGGAAATGTACTGTTCTTGTTGGTGATAAGACTTCTTATAAAGCTAGAGTGCTAAGACTGTGGTGCTGGCTTAGGGGAGAGTAAGTGAGCCAATGGACGGAATCAACAGCCTAGAATCAGAATCACTCGTGTATGGAAACTTGATATATGACTGTGCTGCTTAGTGGCGAGTAATTCAACAATCGATGTGGGTATAATTATGATCAACATAGTGAAAGATGGAAATTGGATCTTTATCCATTCACAAAAAAGCTATTTCAAATGGATGAAAATACTTAAATATAAGAGGAAAAAAAGTTTAAAACTCTTAGAAGAGTATACAGATTCTCTTTAAGACCTCGGGATAGGGACTGATTGCTTAAGCAAACTATAAGAAAGCATCATCCATAATTGAAAAAAAAAATTCTATAAAATGAAGAGTTTCTGTTCATCAAAAGAAGAAAGGCAATCCATGAAGAGGAAGGGGATATTTGCATCACATTCCTTCATTTATCTGTTATGAATCCCTTATAAATTATAAATGGATGAACCCATTATCCATTATCAATATTTATGCATTGCCTATCACGTAGTAAGCGGTACTCTAAGTGCAGGGACAAAAGATGAAAATCTGAGTTTCATTCCCATAAGAGAGACGCAGTGTCACGCGATGAGAGGCATTGGGAGAAGGCAAAGCAGCGAAGGGTTATGAGACACGGAACCGGGGGGTAGGGGCTTTGATGGCTGTGTGCCCAGAGGAGATGTCACTGACTTGGTGACTTGCCAGTGAAGATGTCTGGGTCTGTGAGGAGGTGGAGCAGCGGGGCCTGGGCGAGCAGCCCTGAGCCCTGCACCCACCCAGCACCTGCAGCATGACAAGGGGCGGAGGGAATGGGGAGAAGGGAAGGATTTGCAGTTGCAGTCAGTTCGGGATTTTATTTAGAGTGAGGTTGGAACAGGAGGGACATGATCTGCATTTTCAGACCAAACGTCTAGCTGAGAGTATAGTACAGGGCACAGGCAGAAGCAGCTCGGTGGGTTAGGGCTTAGCTGGTTATCCCAGAAACAGACTCCAAGACAGGAGTTCAGCGCAAGTCATTCATTTGGGAGGTGACCTCAGGAATACCAGGGAGCAAGGAAGTGGGTCAGGGAAGGGAGGCGGCCAGAATATCGTGTACTCAGAGGGCAGTTACCACTGTGGGTCCTCATGGGGAGCCCTGAACCTCTGTTATCCCTGCAAGTGGCAAGGCGGCTGGGGTATTTTTCAGCAAGTGCTGTTAGCCACTAGCCGAAGGCTGCTGGTAGGATAGGAGGAGGCCACGAAATGTTAATTCTCAGACACCTGCGTCCTGGTCTGGGAGAATTCTCAGGGGAAAAAGATGCAGATGCTGACAATTGAGTGATGGGTCTGGGAGTGCCACTCAGGGAGCCCAGTAGAGGGACTGGGGGCTTGGGCTTGGGTGAGAGACCGTCGTTCTGGATGTGTTTTCCAGTAGAGCTGCTGGTGGAGCAACGGTCTGGGTGAAAGTTGAGGGAAGAATGGCGTCCGATCTGAGCGCACGGGGACATGGGTTATCTGTAATTGAAAAGGAAAAGACTGGGTGGACCAGGTCGGTTGTGCACTGTTTGTACATGGGGCCTGGATGCAGCATGTGCGTGTTAGGGTGGGTTGCCTGTTGGCCTTCCGCAGGACTTGTCCAACAGGCTGTTGGACAGACGTGCCTGGAGTTTGGAGGAGAGATTCGTGCCAGTCCTATGCTGGGGAACCATGAGCCTGTAGGATGAAATCAGAGCCGTGAGGCTGGATGAGGTCAATAACAGAGAGCAAGAATGGGCTCCTCAGGCCTCAGATGCACCGACATTGATTGACAAAGGAGTGGTCGGAGGGCAGAGAGGTTTTCTGAACCATTAGTGAAGGTTAGTGTCCAGAATGTGCAAGGCCCTTCAGTGAATCATTAAGAAGAACAGAAGCAACCAAATGAAAAAATGAGCTGAAGGTGTAACTGGGCATTTTGCTAAAAGAATGAGAAACAGAAATGACCAATGAATCTTCTTTGTAATTAAAGAAACGTAAAGTGAAAGACATTGAGATGCTTTTTCACACCCTCTGGTTTGTCAGACAGGAATTCCAGCCATGCCAGTGCTTAGCAAGTGGGTCAGCCAGAACCTCCACGCTCCTGCTGGGAAAAGTGTGGCAATCCCCAGAAAGTCAGGTGTAGGCATGCCTGCCACTCGGGGATTCCCTCTTAGGTCGTGTGCCAGAGGGTGTCCGGGCAGGTGACCCAGAGACCCTCTCACACAGAGGTTCGTGGCTACACAGTTCACGGCAGCCCCGGGATGCACTGGTTGTGACTGCCTGTGAACACAGTGATGCGCCCCACGCACCAGAGGGTGGTCTCTGCATCAGGAGGGAAGCCCCCGAGAAGCAGTTTGCTCGCTGTCAGCAAGTCTGCCCAAGTCTGAGAAGGCCGCGTACAGTAGCGTCCCATCACAAAGGTTAAGAGAAGCCAAGTCTAACACGTTTTCAGAGTTTGTGGTAAGACAGTGAAGAAAAGAAACTGTTAACAGGAATCACAGGTAGCTGCTAGTCTGGGGAGGACCAAGGGAGACAAGAAGGGCTTTGAAAGTCTTGGTGACACTCCGTTTTCTTTAAGTGGGGTGATGGATGGATGGACATTTTATTCCTTTTCTTTAAAATGTGCATCTATACACATATTTGTAAATATTCTTCTGTGTATGTGGTATGTTTCATGGTTTTAAAAAATTAACAATCCAAATAATATGGGGAAAAGTTCTGAGCTGCCATTTTCATGCAAAACCAAGGATATTTGTCACACCAGCCATTGGCATTGTGGCATTTCCAGGTGCTTCTCATCCAGGAGTAGTTTGTACCAGTGTGTTGCTGGGAGGAGCAAGCTTGCTGCTGATCCCTCCGGGCCTCATCCTGGACTCAGCCGACTTTGTTCCCTGGATAGAGGGATCCAGACACCGAGCTCCCATCTGCTAGGACACAGCTCTGGGGTTCCTTCATAGGCGTGTGTCCTCTCAGAGAGGGCAGAATGATGAGCGGGTATCAAGGGTGAGGGTTGCCAGATGTGCAGAGCGCATGATGCCTAAATGTCTTCTGGGGAGACCTCTGGCTCCAGAGAGGCCCGCACACAAGACAGAGACTTTCTGTATGCAGGAGGCCCGGTGTCTGTCCCTCAGCTGTTGGACACTTGAGGCCTGGGTGGCTTGTGGTTGGATCAGACCTCCCTTCAAATAAGCCCTCCATGGCGGCGGCCGTCAGCCCCCGATGCCCAGCAGGGCTGGCGGGAGGACTGAGGTGCCGCTCGGCTCGGAAGCTCTGCTGGCTCTGGCCACTAGCGCTCCTGTCCTTCACCCTGTTCTGCCCAAAGTGGAAAAGATGACAGGGAGCCGGCGTGTGGATTAGTGGCGTCTTCATTTTTGTTCATTTGTAGTCACTTCATGTGTTACTTTGTGAATGTACTTTTTTTTCCTTAGGCAAAAATATGAGTGTCAGTTCCCAACTCCCACTTAATCAAAACAGAGTAATAGCCTTAACCAGGGTCGTGTAGAGACAGCATCCCCAAGGAAGCATAAAACTGACATTGATTTCTTTGCCTGGAAATAAAAAAACAAGTGTCTGTGAGTCATCTTTGGATTTGCATTACAAACAGGAATGCAAACGAGCGCCACCCTGTCTGCATAGCCTCCAGATTTCCAAAATATTTGATCTGGTGCATTTTAAGCAAAATGTGCAAAGTTTACTAAAATCCTAAAATTTTCCAGTGAGGTATTCAAAGTTTGAGTTTTTGCTTGTGTTGATGACTCATTTTCTCTTTTGTTTTCTGTTTTTGTTCTTGATTTGCCGTAAACTACCTGCTGACTCACGCCATCCAACCAACATACAATGCGAAAACCATGTCTCCGTCTGTATGTTGTGCTCCTGCTGCTCAAACATCCCAATTTGTAAATAATACGCAAATACCCATCCATGAAAACATCACATATAGGAAACGGTTGGTTTCATGACTTTAAACAGTTCTTAAAACTCGTTGCTTTGCTTGCTCTGCTCTTGTTCCTTCTCCTGTGAGGCCTCACCACCGCCTTCCTGAGGTGTGTGGTCAGAGTCTGGCAGTCCCCGTCCCCTCTGGTCTCTTCTCCTCAGCATCTGGGGTCCAGTGGGGGCTTCCGAGGGCCCCCCCGGGGACTGTTTGATTCAGGAACTGGCCTTGGGTCTTCTGAGCCAAGTGGATAAGTGCCCAGCCAGTTTTTCCTGTTGGGATTGGGTTCAGAATTGGAGGGATTTTGTAGGGTATGAGTTTCAACCTGATCCTGTGGAGTCCATGGTTTCTCTGGCACCATCTCCCTTCTGCTCTGTCCCCATCGAACCCACATACGAAGGTGGTTCTCCCCAATGACCTCTGATGATGCCTCCTCTAGCATTCTTCCTGGGACTGCCCTTCCGTGGGGAATCCTTGGGGCTGGAGGGGATTGGAGATTGTGTCTCTGTGATTCAGAAGGGGTTGTGTAAGGCCTGACAGAGCAGGAAGAGGGTCTGTCCCCAGAGACAGCAGAGCACCTGGCTCCTGCGTCCAGCCTTCACTGGCCTGCTCGTGCACGCTTGCTCCGTGGGCTCGTGTGGGCTGCGGGCGGCGTGAACTGGGCCTTCCCCCCAGGCCTTCAGGAGTTATCTGACAGGAGAGCAAAGACAGCAGGAGCAGACAAACTGAGGCTGTGACTGGAAATTCATATAAAGTAGCAAGTATTTGAGATCCTGTTACAGAAAATGAACATGAATGATCAAGTGTTTAGCAAGTGGAGAAGATCTTGAGGTTTTGAGAAAATGCCATTTGATGCAGAAATATTCGAGTCACTCGGGCCCCTCCATGGCCGTTCCCTGTGCCCTTGGGAAGAGCTCCCTGCCCCCGTGCCCTCCTTCTTCAGAGTGCACACAGTCACACGACATGCTGAGCACCTTGGGGTCTGTTCCTCCTCATCGTCCAGCCAGGAAAAAGCCAAGTAGGAGAACAGTCTGTCGCTCGCTTGCTGGACCTTGCTGCCGGCATGGAGCGTGGCACCCAACAGATGGGCACAGGGCGCAGGGGATGTCTTTCGGGGTCTGAGGCTCCCCTTTGGGGGGTGTGTCACGATGCCTGGCATGCCTTTAAATCCCTCAAATCTCGATTCCTCAGCATCTGGATACAACGTCCTAATGTCCCCGTCTTGTGGGTGAGGAAGCCAGGGGCTCAGAAGAGCTGGGGACCAGGGTACCCTCAGGGTGAACCATCTACCACATTGCGGGTTGTGATAATGCCTCTTTGGGGAGCCCTAGACCTTCCCAGTGCCGGGGCAGGTGGCAGTCAGGAAGGGCCTGGCTTTGAAATGTAGGTGATTGAAATGTAGGCTTTGAAATAAGGTGCTTGGGGCTCTCTGGTGTGACAGAAACCATGGACTCTGGGAGGACGGGGCATGCCCTTTCCACCACTGAGGGGCTGGCTGAGGCCAGAGGTGATGACACTTGGCCGTGGGGAGGCTGCTGTGTGCTTGCTGCCCCCCCTCCCCCGTTCTCCCGCATGCTGGTGCCTGGCAGCAACCGCCCTGGTGCGGCCCCGGAGTGCTCTGCCTGCCACCCCGTGCTTGGGGTATCTGTGGCTGCTGTCACCATCCGTCCTCATGGCTCTCTCAGGCTGTGTATCTGTGGCCCCCCCACCCCCCTCCCGAGTGCCCCCTGGAGCCCTGAGAAAAGACATCTGGGGGGAGGGGTGAGAGCTCCAGTCTCAGCAAAAAAGTAGGCAGGGGCGTGTGAACTTTGCGTTGGTGCACTGACTATGCGCATGATCAGTGCCCTCCCCTGCCTCACCCTGTCCTCTGTCCCTTCTTTCTCACCCAGAGCCTCTGTTTTCCCAAGAATCTCTAGGTGCAGTGGCCTGAGCAAAGTCCTTTGGGCTGGGCAGATGCTGTGTTGTAACAGTCTTGGGCCCTCCAGACGCAAGTGGGCAGGTGTGGTCCAAGTGGGGACCTCAGAGGAGGCCAGGCATTTGGCGGCTCCCTCACCTTCCTCTGCTTTACTGCCGCATGCAGAGGATTTCCCAGCGCTGTAGACGAGGTCTCCCTTCCACTGCTGTGCCGGTCCTCCCGAGCTGACCGGCTCACCTGCAAACCTGGGGCCCGCAGGACGAGTGTGGGTGTTTCCTGCACCACTGAGATTCTCTTGCCCCAGCGCAGCAAGCAGCTGAGGGAGCTGTAGGCAAGCCTGTTTGCCCTCCAGGATCCCACCCCACGGTCCACTTCTGCCTATTGCTGACCCTAGTCAGCACCTCCTTGTGACTACCAGAACTCCTCCCTCGTGGCTCCCACCTCTAGCCCCCCAGCAGAGACAGACTAGAGTCCTCAGCAGCCCCCACCCCAGTGGGAACAAAGGGGTGGACAGGGCTGGGTTGGGGCCACGGTCCTCAGAAGTGGGAGTGAGACCTGCCTGTCCACTGAATGCTTTGTCCCAGCCAGGACCAGCTGGGCAGCCCTGGAGGGGGGACAGCCAGCTGTCCCCACGCTCCGCACAGCCCCTGCACGTGCTGTCCCACTGCCGCTCATTTGAACATGTCTTGTTTTCTTCTGTCTCCATTGGACCACTGAATCTGGCGATACATTGTTTCTAAGCCTGAGCTGCTTGCCTGTGTTAGACACCCAGGTGTCAGGGAGCTGCTGTCCTGTGGGCACCTGGTCTCTAAGCAGACAGAGGCGGGGAAACTGCCCAGGGCCAAAAGCACCCCTATGTCATCTGCCCAGAGCTGTGCTTCCTGAAAGGGATGGGCTGATAATTCAAGGTGCCCCTGGGCCCAGATGGAAGGCTCACTCCCCCTCGGATGACGGAGCCATGCTTGACATCCTGGGATCTCTGCCGCTGGGAGCATTCGTGGATTTCCTGAGTAGCTTCCGTGGTGTGGGCAGTGGGATCGCCCACACTTACACTTCCTATGGGGACTTGTCTGCAGGCACCATGAGCAGCTCTGGGGGAAATGTTTGCCCCTCTGCCGGGTCCCAGGCAGGCAGGGGCTTTGCTAGCCATGCGGAGAAGGGACAGGCCCCTCAGAGGCTCTCCGTGGAGAAGCAGCCCTGCCCGGCGCTTGGACGGCTTGGCTGTGTTTTGCAAGAGGCGGTCTACGTTGGAGGCCCATCCACAGGTGGCCTCCCGGCTCCTCTTGGCAGCAAGCAGCTACTTCCGGGAGTTCGTCTCTCTCAGTCCCTGTCGGGTGCAGGGGAGCCTAGAGCAGAGGGTTTCCATTGATTTGCTGCATGAGAAGTGATTGGCAATGACAAGCTTCACTTTCGGAAGGTTTTCTGGTGGCCGATTGCTGCTTCTCTCCTGTAGAGCAGTGACTTTCTGTTTGGTCTCTCTTTGGATCCACTTTCCTTCGGGGCACAGCAGGTCTGGGAGAGGCGGGTGGGAGGTCTGCCGTGGTGGGAGGCTGATCTCCACCGGCTTGAGAACAGCCTGTCTTCCCCACAGAACAATTTCATCAACCTCAGCTTCCTGCGCCTGTTTCGGGCCGCCCGGCTCATCAAGCTGCTGCGCCAAGGCTATACCATCCGCATTCTGCTGTGGACCTTTGTGCAGTCCTTCAAGGTGAGGCCCGGCCCGGCGCTCCGACCCCTGGAGCGGCCCTCCTTCTGGAGGCCCCTTGGTGCCTATTACCCTGTTGTGGTTTACAGACCTTCTAAGTTGCCTAGACATCTCCTCGGTCGTGCTCACTGACCCTGTGGCGGGGCGTGCGACTGCTCAGGGATGAAGGAAGGGAGGCCGCCTCTTGGTAGAGGGGCTTTGCAGTTAGTAGGGTGGCTCTGTGGCCGCTGAGGTCCCAGTGGCCCCAGAGATGCGACCACCATCCCCTCCACAGACGAGGTCCGAGCCAGGCAGCAGGGCAGCCCCCCGGAGCTGCCTTGCCCTCCGTGTGTCTCCACAGGCCCTGCCCTACGTGTGTCTTCTCATCGCCATGCTGTTCTTCATCTACGCCATCATCGGCATGCAGGTGGGCGCGCTGATGGGACCGGGGGAGGCAGGGCGCTGGTCACGGTCACCAAATGGTACCCGTGACAGAGCGACACTCGGGGAACTTTGCTATGAGGCATATACCGTTTTTGGGACTTTATGAACTTAACTCTCAGAAAGGCTGTTCTGTCGATGAGGACACTGAGGTTGGGCGCCCCGAGTCTGGGCCTGTCTCCCAGAGTCCTCTAGTGAGGCGTAGTCCCCCCGTCTGTGGTACTGTGCTCTGCCGTGCTCCTGAGTAAAACCCCATGGGGCTGTTAGGGTGTCGGTGGGCTCATTGGACTGGGTGCTGGGCCCCCGCTGCCGGTGGAGCTTTGAAGCACATGTGCCTGGTGCTGAGCCCCAGCCGGTCCTTCTCTCAGTCCAGAGAGCTGGCCTGACCCTTTACAGGAGATTGTATGTTCCGGAAAAAAAGTCAGCAGGATCGAATCGGGTCACTATATTGTCAGATCCAGCTGGGAGAATTTAGATCGCCTTCATTTCCTCAAGAACCCTTGGTCAGCTGTTTGGAAAAACATTTACGAGACACAAAGCAGTGTTCCAGATTTGAATCTTTGGCATCGGGCCACTTTTCAACAGTAGGGTGGGAGTTGGATCCCAATGGTAAATTACAGTGGGAGAAGCCACTGTCTCAAAGGTTAGGTGCAAATTGATTTTTAAACTCTGTTTCAGGGAGTGAAAAGCTTCTCTTGCTTTAAAATTTGCTGATATCAGATGCTCTTTAAAATGTATTTTTGGCTGCTTTTTTTGGTGGATGTATAAGACAGCAAGGGTCACTGATCTTTGTTTTTGGTGAAGATGTGATAGTTCCTAAGTTTTTCATCCAGATTACAGATTTTAAGCTAAGTATAGTTACTGACTTGTTTGCATTCCTAACGCCAAAAAGAAATCAATTAAAATGGATAAAAAGCCCATTGTGGTATTTGCACAGACACTTAAAAAGAAACTTTCAAGTTGATCTCCTAGCTATTATCACAATAATTCCCGCCTCGGAGTCACTGATGACAGAGTGAACTTTCTAGTGCGTCCATCTTCCATACAGAGCAGCCCATGTACGCTGAGTTCCGGCCGCGTTTTCACTGGTGTGCAGACTTGTGCCTGCAGACACGTGGAGCTGGGGGGGGGGTGCAGGGACACATTTGGCTGGAAGCACGGGCCCCTTCAGCCCCTGCTGCCGTGGAGGTGGCTAAGGGCTGTGTCCTAGGCCTTGTGGGTCCTCACAGGCACACACCCTCCTCTGCCTGGCCACAGCTCCAGGGGTCCCAACAGCACCAGCCTGCAGCCTTCTTTCTCCTCTCAGGTTTTTGGAAATATTGCGCTGGATGACGACAGCAGCATCAACCGGCACAACAACTTCCGGACGTTTCTGCAGGCCCTGATGCTGCTGTTCAGGTGTGTTGGTCGGGGGTCAGCACAGGCTTGGGGGCTCCTCCGTTCAGGAGGGACGGGGTGTGTGCCAACCCAGCTCAGGCTGGCCTCCCCTCGGTGGGCCTTCCCAGCTTCTTCTCCCCTTTTCTTGGTATCCTTCCCTAAGGGTTCCTTAGGGAAGCCCCCAGGGGAGGTTAACCTGAGAGCCCCAGGTGTGAGGCTTGCCTTGACCACCTCCGCTCAGGTCCCTGGTGGTGGCCAGAAGGCCTTAGTGAGGCTGCGGCCAAGGGTCCGGGAGGACAGAAGGTGTCCAGCAGGATCTTCTTTGGTGTGCTGGCTGTCAGCTTTCCATCTGCTTACCTTGTTGACAGCAGGGTCTGTGGGACTGGGGGAAGCAGGGCAATGGGGCTGCTGCTGATGGCGAGTGTGCTACTTAGTGACCCAAGGGACTCAGCTGGCCAGACCCACTGGTGTGAGTGTGCCTCCAGCTGCCCCCTGGGCTCACAGGACTGCAGTTCCCTAGGCTTTCCGTCCCAAGTCCAGCGTCAGAGTGGCTTGGTCCTGGCTCAAGTGCCTCCCGGTGAGGATGTGCTCGGGAGACCTGGGGGCACCTGTTGTTCTGAGACGTGACACACTCTCTGCAGACTGGGGGCTGTTGACCCTCCCGGTTTGGGGGCTGAAGGGAGAGGGGTGAATGTGTCTCCCCGCCTCCAGAGTCTCCTTTTGTAAGGCAAGCCCACCACCGTGACCCTTGGAGGGAAGAAAGGAGCTCTTAGGAGGGACTTGGGGAGCAGGGGGGCTGCCACCCGGGCTCCTTCTTGAGGTTCCCACATGTGTGTTTCTTTTCTTTCTTTCTTTCTTTTTTTTTTTTTTTAAAGATTTTATTTATTTATCAGAGAGAGAGAGAGAGCGAGCACAGGCAGACAGAATGGCAGGCAGAGGCAGAGGGAGAAGCAGGCTCCCTGACGAGCAAGGAACCCGATGTGGGACTCGATCCCAGGACGCTGGGATCATGACCTGAGCTGAAGGCAGCTGCTCAACCAACTGAGCCACCCAGGGGTCCCTCTTTCTTTTTTTTTTTTTTTAATATTTTATTTATTTATTTGACAGACAGAGATCACAAGCAGGCAGAGAGGCAGGCAGAGAGAGAGGAGGAAGCAGGCTCCCCGCTGAGCAAAGAGCCCGATGAGGGGCTCGATCCCAGGACCCTGGGATCATGACCTGAGCCGAAGGCAGCAGGTTAACCCACTGAGCCACCCAGGCTCCCCCACATGTGTGTTTCTTTATGCAAATGTTTGTAAGGCCCAAGCTGGGGGAGCCCCACACAGTTAGTCCCAGGCAGGGCCTGTGGGGTTCTTTCCATGGAGGGAGAGCAGACAGGTCTGCTTTGCTAGGCTGCCCGGAGAGAATCGGCTGACTCTTGTTCTTTCAGTCAGAGGCCTACACTTTCTGCAAATGACATCGTCTCTCCAGACTTTAGCTGTTACGTTCGTTTCATCTCTTCGTCTGTTAATGTCCTGCCTCAGGCTGCAATAGCGAGGCAGGCCTATGAAACCAGCCGCAGCTGGAAGTCTTTGTTCTCAAAGATCTCTTTTCCTCCCTGATCTCTGAGTCACATAGGAATGCCCATGTCAGTCAGTCCTGGCACAGGACACCTGCCCTGCAGGAAAAGCCCCCTACTCCTGGCCACTGGTGATGGACAGTGGGCGCGCTTGTGCCCAGAACGGCCACATGGGCACACCAGGTGGGGGGCACCCAGGCCTCTGGTCTACCTGCAAGTCTGCGGGACTTCTGGCCCTCATTCTGACTGCATATCGGGGACAAAAGTCCATGAGGAAGGTCCTCCATGGTGGCCGCTCAGGTTGGTGGGGTTGTTCTTGCAGTGTTCCAGAAGCAGCAGACGCTGGTGTGGCTGGAGTGGGCTGAGCAGAGGCCACTGAAAGAGAACAGGCCGCACGGAGTTGCAGCAGTTGTGTACATTTTGCATTTGCAGTGAGCCGGGGGTTGTTGAGAGAAATGACCTGCTCTCACCTGTGTTTGTTGGACCCACTTGGGTGTTGGGGGGTGCGGAGCAGGAAAAGCCACTCGGAAGCTGTTGCAGAGCTCAGGGAAGGTGATGGTTGCCCAAACCCAGGGTGGCGAGAGGCAGTTAGGGTCCAGCTGTTCTTTGGAGGTAGAGGAGCGGATGAGCAGGGGTGGTGAGGGGGAGTGGAGGCAGGGATGACTGCAGCCTGTTTGGCCTGAGCAACTGGAGGGGTGGCATCCCCACCTGTTGAATCAGGGAGGGCGGGGACGCCACCTGCTGTGGGAGGGGCCAGGAAAAGCTGAGTTGGCTTTGAGGGGCCCAGAGGTCCTGGGGGGGCACTCACCATGGCGCTGGCTTCTGGTGCACTGCCTTATTTTCAGTAACTAGTTCTTTCGAGGTTAATGATCAGTTTGCAAACCTAATGCCAGAGGATTCTGAGCCCAGTGAGGGTGTGCACTGGAGCCCGCTCTTCTGGGAACCCTTCTCTGGCTGGTCTGGCCCTTCCTTCGTGGGCCTCACAGCTCTGCCCTTCTTCTTAGGAGTGCCACGGGGGAGGCCTGGCATGAGATCATGCTGTCCTGTCTCAGCAGTCAGGCCTGTGACGAGCACGCGAACGCCAGTGAGTGTGGGAGTGACTTCGCCTACTTTTACTTCGTCTCCTTCATCTTCCTTTGCTCCTTTTTGGTAAGTGCTGGTCACTGTGCCCATGTGTCCACCTGTCTCAGTCCATCTCAGGTCCCCCACGCCTCTCACAGACCCGGATACCGATTCATGTCTCGTTGCAAGCTGATTCCGTGTAGATGGTCCTGCGTCTCCGGAGACGATGACCTATAGAAGGACCCACTCTGTGATGAGCTCCTGTGGGCCTTTCTTTCTCAGAAAGGGTTTTAAGTTTCCACAGGACACCTGTCCTTTAGCCTTTAGCCTCTGTCACAGTGGTGAGTTACAGAGAAGCAGCACTCCAGCCAGCGTGCCTGGGGTGGACGAGCCTTGGGAACTGGGGCAGTGGGGAGCTCAGTGGACTGGGTCCTGGGGGCGTGGATTTTGTTCCAGGTCAGCAGACACCTCTGGGAAACTTGGAGCAGGGGCATGACACAGTCTGGCACACGTTTCCAAACCTTGCTCTGGCTTCTGCTCAGGAGAGGCTGAAGAGTGACCGGGGAGGTGGCTGGAGATGACGGTGCCTAGAGAAGGGTGGGAACCAGCAGGACAGGAGATTAAACATGGGCATGAGAGCAAACGAGGAAGAAAGCAGCCCCTGCAGTCTGCTGGTGCGCTGGAGAGAAGCTTTCGTCTATGGCCAGCGGGGGTGTCAGGTGGTGCGGCGGCTGTGGAAGTCAGCATGGCAGCTCCTAGATAAGGGAACACTAGAGTAGCCATCTGATCCAGCAGCTGCACTCCAGGCACACGCCAGAACTGAGGGCGGGGCCTCAAGCCAGTGTTTGTACACACACGTGTGCAGCAGCATCATTCATAATGGCCTGGAGGCAGAAGCAACCAAAGTGCCCACCAGTGAGTGAGTGGTTGTGACATGGACACACAAGGGAGTACAATTCGGCCTTAGGAAAGTGGCTCTTCTGACCCATGCTACGGTATGGATGGCCTGTGAAGTCATGACGCTAAGAGAAAGAAACCAGTGGCAAAAGGAGAAGTAACGTCATGGTTTCACCTGTCTGAGGTCCTTAGAGCAGGGAAGCTCGTAGAGACCGAGAGCCCGAGGGCAGGCACCGGGGACTGGGGGAGGGGATGGCGATTAGTGTTTCATGGGGGCAGGGTTTCAGCTGGGGAAGATGGAGCAGTTCTGGGGACAGGTGGTGGGGATGGTGCCCCTCAGCTGTGCACTTCAGAGTGATTAAATCGGAAGCTCGTTGCTATGTATGTTTTACCAAATTCAGAAAATGGTCTTAAAGAAGAATTAACATAAATCCTATTCAAACTCTTTTTATTTTTAGAGGGGGGTGGGCAGATGGAGAGAGAGAGAGAATCCCAAGCAGACTCCATGCTGATTGCGGAGCCTGATGTGGGGCTTGATCTCATGACCCTGAGATCGTGACGTGAGCTGAAACCAAGACTGGGATGGACGCTTAACTGGCTGAGCCCCCCAAGGGTCCCTTACTCAAACTCTTGCAAAAAGTAGAAGAAGAGAAACATCTAACAAATCATGTGATACTGCCATTATACTAATACCAAAAGCAGGAATGATGCCACAAGAAAGATAACTACAGACCAACGTCCGTGCTAAGTACGCAGTAAGGATCCTGAACAAAATACTAGCACACCGGTTCCCATAGCACGTTAAGGGGTTAGACACAGTGATCAGGTGGGATTTATCCCAGGAGTGCAGGGATGCATCTTCAACCTACAGAGACTGACAAATGTGATGAGGGAAAAAACTCACATGATTATTTCAATAGATGCAGAAAAGCATTTGACAAAATTCAACACCCTTTCCTGACAAAAGCACTTAGCAGACTCAGAACAGAAGGGAACTTCTGTAATGTGATGAAGGGCATTTATGAAAATCTACAGTTCACATTAAAACTTAGTGACGAAGGACTATAAACTTTTCCTCCAAATATCAGGAACTAGACAAGGATCCCACTTCCTTATCACTTCTACTCAGCATTGTGCTGGAAGTCCTAGTTAGAGGAGTTAGGCAAGGAAAAGAAATAAAAAGCACCCAAATTGGAGAGGAAACGGTAAAGCTATCTCTATTTGCAAAGATATGATGGTATATGTAGAACATCTTGAAGAACACACACACACACGCACACACGTGCACGCACGCACGGTGCTAGAACTAATAAATGAGTTAATCAAAGTCTCAGAGTACAAAATTACACATAAAAGTCAGTTATGTTTCTGTGTACCAGCAATAAACAACTTGAAAAGGAAATAATTCCATTTCCAGTAGCATCCAAAGGGATAAAATACCTAGGAATAAATACCCGTGTAGATGAAAACCTTAAATAAGTTAAAGAAGACCTAATTAAGTGGAAAGACATGCAGGCCCATGGATCCGAAGACTTCATGTTGGTGAGGTGGTGATGGCCTCACAGAGTGAGCTCCAGATTCAGTGTGGTCCCTGTCAGAGCGCCAGGGCCCTTTCTACAGGAATGGGAAAGCTGGTCCTCAAATTCATATGGAAGGACAAGGAACCCCAAATAACAAAACAATCTTGAAAATTAAAGATCAAGTGAGAGAACCCATGTTTCCCTATTACAAAACTTACTGTGAAGGTACCATGAGTCAGAACAATGTGGCTGAAGAGATACTTCTCCAAAGAAGTTATACAGACGACCAGCAGGTACATGAGAAGGTGCTCAGTGTCCCTGTCGTCAGGGAAATGCTCATCAAGACAACAGCGACCCATCGCCTCGTCCATTTAAAATGGACTATCATGGAGAAGACATGAGGTGGCAGGTGTTGGCGAAGATGTGGAGAAAAGTGAACCGCTGTATTTGGTCAGTGGGAATGTAAATTGGTACAGTCACTATGGAAAACAGTATATATGTTCCTCAAAAAATAAAAAATGGAGCTAAGATATGATCTAGCAATCCCACTTTTGGTATACATCCAAATGGAAGGAGAGGAGGAGATTGAAGACAGATCTGCATGCCCACGTTCACTGCAGCATTTCTCACAATGGACGAGGTATGGAAACAACCCAAGTGTTCATCAGTGGATGAGTAGACAAGGAGGACTTGGTGTGTACACACACACACACACACACACACACACATACACAGTATTCAGCCATGGGAAAGAAGGAACTCCTTCTGTCATTTGTGACAACATGGATGGATCTTGAAGGCATTGTGCTAGGTGAAAAAGGCCAGACCGAAAAAGACAAATACTGCATATATCACTTACCTGTGGAATTTCTTTTGGAAGCCAGACCATAGAAACAGAGAGTTGAAGAACTATTGCCAGGGACTGGAGAGTTGGGGAAGTAGGGATAAGTTGCGGAAAGGGTGCACACCTTCAGCTCTAATATGAATAAAGTCCAAAAATGTGAAGTAAAGCATGGTGACTATAGCTGATAACATGCATTGTATAACTGAAATTTTCTAGAGGGCAGAATGTAAATATTCTATCAAAAATATGTGATGGACGTGTTAGCTAGATGGCAGGGGTCCTTTGATGATGTGTGTGTGTGTAGAGACTGGAATATGTACTGTAAGTGTCTTGTAATGATGTCAGTCACATTTATCTCAGTAAGGCTGATGCGGGGACAGTAGGTATTGGCATAAGGATAGACCATTGGAGTGGGACGGAGATTCCAGAAATAAATCCAAATATCTATGGACAGTTGATTTTTGACACGGATGCCAAAGCTGCTCGGTGTGGCAAGAACAGTTTCTTTGACACATCGCGAAGAGACAAGCAGATGTCCACATCTGGAAAAAAAGAAGATGGACCCCTACCTCACCCCATATACAAAAATGAACCTAGAACTGGTAAAAGACCTAAATGTAGGAGCTAACACTACAGATCTCTTAGAAGAAAGCATGGGGGCAGATCTTGATCTCGGATTTGTCGAAGGATTCTTAGATTTGATGCCAAAATCACAAGCAACAAAAGAGAAAAATAAATTAGAATACTCAAAATTAAACACTTTTGTGTGTCAAAGGGGATTATAAAAAATGTGAAAATGCAATCTAAGGAATGGGAGAAAATATTTACTAATTGCATATTTTTAAGGGGATGATATCCAAAACACATAAAGAACTCTCAGAACTGCAAAAGACAAGGATAAAAAAAAAATGGGCAAAGAATCAGAATAGACATTTTTGGCCAGAAGGTATACAAAGTGGCCAAAAAGCACATGAAGATATTCATCATCTTTGGACTAAACTCAGGAAACTCAGAGCCACACACTTGCTCCACACTCACTGGGATGGTTACAATAATAAGAATTTTTTTAATGGGAAATAACCAGCATTGTCAGGCACGTGGAGAAATTGTGACTCTTGCGCATTTCAGTAGGAATGTAAAATGCATCAGCTTCTGTGGAAAACAGTTCAGCCCTCGGTGGCAACAACCCAAATGTCCTTCCGTGGGTGGACAGAGAGACAAACTGCTGTGTACCCCACGGGATGTTATTCAGCCTTAACAAGCCGTGCGGTTCGGCGCCTGACAACTGGGTGAGCCTCATGGGAAGCGGAGAAGCCGGGCCCGGGAGGCCCTCGATGGCCCTGTGCTGAGGGACTCCTCTTGCAAGAAACACCGCAAGGAGACAAGCCTGTGGGTACCGGACAGACACTGTAGGGAAGGGGGACAAGTGAGCGACTCCTTATGGCACAAGGCGTTTTCTGGGGTGATAAAGAATTTTTGAAACTCGAGGGGTGGTTGACTGATGTTGCGAATAAGTGAAGCCTCTGGATTGTGAAATATTGAATGTATGTTCTGTGAATTTCAACTCAATTAAAGGGGGAAAGAAGCCAAGCTTTTGGCCGCCAGAGTCTAAACCCCTAACTCCGAAGTCGCTGCTTCCCTTGACAGCCAGCTTTGAGGGGATGGTGGTGACGGAGGTGGGGCAACTCGGTGTGCGGACGGGGCGGGGGTGGGGGGCTTGGGAGAGTTGGTGGGATCTAGCCCCAGGGCAGGGGCCGCCGCAGGGGTGGTGGTGGTAGGGTGGAGGGCAGAGGCTGCGGGGAAGCAGGGCTGGCTCTGGATGAGCTGCAGAGGCTGCGGGGAAGCAGGGCTGGCTCTGGATGAGCTGCAGTGGCCTCTGCTGCTAGGGTGGTTTCACACAGACTTTGGCAGGAGGGGAAGGGCTAGAGTAGAGGGCAGGCTGAGGTCTCCTTATGTCACCCCTTCTCCTTCCTGTCCTGCAGATGTTGAACCTCTTTGTGGCCGTGATCATGGACAATTTTGAGTACCTTACACGGGACTCTTCCATCCTAGGGCCTCACCACCTGGACGAGTTCATCCGGGTCTGGGCTGAGTACGACCCGGCCGCGTGGTGAGTGGCCCCCGTGCTCCGTGGTCCTCAGGGTGGTCCATGCCACAGAGCTCAGAACAAGGCTGGGGGGCTTCAGACCTGTGTCACGTGAGGTCTGTCCCTCAGTTCTCGGTGGGGCCCGCGTAGGGTGGTGCTAGGTCCCCCTCTGGGTGGCACGCTCCTTCTCATGCCCACGGTGCTTTCACACAGCTCCCTGGGTGCAGAAAAGCTCCAGGAGACCCTCAGCCCAGCCCTTAGCCGCTTCTGAGGGGTCTGTGAGGCTCAGGGCTCTTGTGGAAGGGGAGCATATGGTCTCCCTGCGGGTCTGTCATGTGAGGGGCGTGGAGGGCTCAAGGAATAGGGTGTGGACACAGCAGGAGGGCCTTCCCTCGGGGCCTCACCATCCTCATGAAGCTTGGAGGCCTTCGTGGCACAAATGACATTCCTCCTGCCCATGGGCTCAGGCCTCTCCCTCTCTGCCATCGCCCTTGGGAACAGGAGCCAACACGCACCTGTGTCCCCAGCCCAGGCTGCCAATAGCAGGCGCTCGGTGAACTTTTACTGACATCGAAGGAGCTACCAGGAAGGGTCTAGTATGCTGGAGACCCTCTGGTCCTGGTGGGTAAGGTTACTGTCTTGCGTCAGGAGAGGGGTGGCTCATTTCCAGACAGCAAGGGTGTCGTGAGGGGACCGGCTGGGGCTAAAATGTTGTTCCATGGTCGGCGTGAGAGTCCCGCACACAGGGACTGCTCTTACCCTCGGGGTCGTGGAGCAACGCGGACTCACTGCCCGTCTGTCTGTTCCTTCATCTGTCGCTCCTCACTGGCTTATGCACTCATTCACGCTCTCAAGCAGGTTCTTGAGTAGTTATTCAGGGCACGCTCTGGGCAAGGCCGCCAGGACATGGAGGGGCCAAGAGCCCTGGCTGCTGGGGAAGGCACGGGTCTGCTCCCCGCCTCGGTCATGGTGAGCGCCAGCAGACGCGATTGTGAACGAGCAGGCGTCCGTCCCTCCCACGCTTGGAGGCAAGGGGACGTCTGGGAAGACGGGGTGTGGCCACTCCCACGTCCTCTCTCCGTGGCTCCCCAGCCTGCCTGTGCCCCCTCACGCAGCTCTGGGTGTGGTCACCCCATGTGGTAGAGGCCTGGGGCCGATGGTCAGTGTCGTCGTGGTGAGGACCCTACGGCCCACAGATGGCCCGAGCTCCTACCTGTGTTTCCCTCAACGGAAACTCAGCGAGGGGATCAGGTGCTCTGACCCCAGGGCCCAGAAGGCCTGGGGGCTTGCAGGGCCCCTCAGCCTCCTTTCCTGCAGCCTTCCTGGAGCCCCTACCGCATCCCAGGAAGGCCCAGAGGTTGCTGCGGGAGACCCTTCCCGGGCTGGCGTGCCCTGAGACCACGGGCAGCACCCGCAACCCTCGGGCATTGCTGTGCCCATAGTGTTTCTGGGTGTTCTCCATTGTGAATCTTTTGCCATTTTCACACATTGCCGAGTGAGTGTAACTGTTACTTAACATTTCATGGTGTAGGTGACTGTTTCCATGGCCTTGGGGAGTCCTGCCACTGTGCTGATGTGCCACCAGGCTGGGCCTGCCATGCCCAGTCTCGTTCTGGCGGCAGGTGGGGGTTCTCTAGTCAGGCCAGAGGGCAGGGGAGACTCCAAGCGAGGCTCTTCCCAGGAGGGGCCTCTGGACCATGGGGCAGCTGTTTGCGGCACAGTGTTTCTGTTGGTGGTGTTACCGGGAAGTGGAGATACTGTGGGTTGTGACTTGGACACATGTCCACGTGGGCAGGACAAACGCAGGTTGGTGCAGGCCTGTGAGAAGGGAGGACTTCTCCCAAATCTTTATGAACTGCTGACCCAGGACTTCCCCCAGTCCAGCCGCTGGGGGAGCAGAATGAGGACAGACAGGAAATGGACCAGGGCCAGACTGTGGTTTTGTGATGGCTCAGACTTCCTGAAATCCAGAGTTAGGAAAACAGGGCCTCTGGAAGGCAGAGGCCATTGGGAGCGTGGTCAAGAAAGTCTGTGGAAGAGTAGACAGCAGATAGAAGCCTCGTGCCAGAGGTGGCCTCTGTGAAACAGCACACAAGCTCGTGGTCCAAAGTCACATGGACGTGACCAACAGCTGACGCTCAGACTTGCTGCTCCCACATGTGCCTGGGGCTGAAAACAGAGCTTGCCTCCCGATGGCAGGGGCCAGGGGAAGGCCCAGCAGAGGCCACTAAGCAGACCGAGTCCTGGGCACAGGAGCAAGGAGAGTGCTTTGAGCCCTTCCTGGCCTGTGTGGTAGACGCATGCTTGTGGTCACTGTTATGTCCCAGGTGGCCACTCTGCTGCCTCCTGGTTCTTGGAGAAACTTAACAAACAGCAAAACTTTGTGAAATTTCCACGCTTTCATGTGCGTGTGTATGTGTGTATGTGTGTGTGTTTGTACCTGTGTGGCTCTGGGAGTGTGTGCACAGTGCATATGTGCAGGGATGTTTTTGTGTGGGTACGTGTACAGGTCTGTACACACGTGGCATGCATATGTGCATGTGTACGGCAGACATATACATGTGCACGTGCGCACATGCTTGTGTGTACATGTACGGGTACACACACGTGACTGCAGACATTTGAGTGCAGTGATGTTTGTGTGCTCCTGTGTGTGTTCGTGTGCACGTGTGTGTGAACGCCTGTGTGTGTGAGTGTATAAGGCATGCTTGTGTGTGTACACGCGTGTGGATGCAGGTCTGCGTGGGCGTGGTGATGAAGAAGGCACGGGGTTGTTGCTTCCTGGTGCCGCCCTCCCCCATCTTCGTGTGGCTTCACTTTGTGGTGGTGTGGACCCTCGAAAGGAGCATCACATCCCACCTGTGCGCAGTCTGTCTGCTCGTCTTTGTGCTCATCCATCTGCCCGTCACCATTCCGGAGCCTCCACAGTGTGCCTGGGGCCGGGGGTGTGTAGGCGAAGCAGGCTCGTGCTCTCAGGACGCTGGGTGCGGCAGCACTGGGGGAGATCAGGGGAGTTGTAGTGAGAGCCCAGCTGTTTGGGGAAGGAGAGACCCCGTCTGCCTGGTGAGTCAGAGGAGGTGGCATTTGAGCCAGACTGGGAGGGGCAGGATGGACGGAGCTCCGGAGAAGCGGGTGGGGCAGGGCTGAAGGGAAGGGGGTCTGATTGTGTCTGATGGAGAAGAGAACACATCGCAAAGGGGCTGGAAGGGTGGCTGGGACAGGCGGAGAAGGTCTTGAACTTCAGGACAGACCGTAGCTTTGACTTAATAGACAGCAAGGACAGTGTTTGAGTCGGGACGACGGTCTTGTTCCCCCACCTTCCATCTGGTGCCCTCTGAGGGGTTTGATGGTGGAAGAGAGAAGACAAGCCAAAGAACAGGCTGCGCATTGGGTTGGGTGATTACCGGGGCTGGGGGCTTCACCATGCTTCCAGACCCTTTGTGATGATGCTCTGTGTCCAGTGAAGTTAGCAAGCACCTTGGGTGAGGCAGAATGGGGCTTCCTCTTTCTTCCCTTTTTTCCAGAAGTTTGGATCTGATTGGACAGGAAAGAGAAACGTGTTGGCTGGGGTGCCAACCCTGGGACAAGGGGGTTCTTAGCCGGACCAGCAGATGCCAGGAGATTTGGGAGGTGGGGCCCCATCAGGAGAGCCAGGCACAGGGTCCCAGGCACTCGGGGAGCAAGAGTAGGGGCTGCTGGAGAGGGTGGGGGAGCAGGGCCCAGGGAGAGATGGACCGGTGGTTCCAGTGTGTGCACGGTGGGGGCTGGGGGCCGGGCCGGCCGTGTTCCATGTGGTGTGTCTCCCACCTGCCTCAGGCTCGGACACTGTCTTGGGGCTGCCACGCTTCCTGGGGCTGTCGGAGCCCCAGGGTTCCCTGCAGGGAGCTGCCTGTCCAGCCGCGGGGCTCCTCTTCCTGCCGCAGGCTGGGTGGGTGGGCGGGGCGGGCTCAGCTGCCTTGGTTGCTGTAACCTGTGACGTTTCCTTTCCAGTTGCCGGATTCATTATAAGGATATGTACAGTTTGTTGCGTTGTATTACGCCACCCGTTGGCTTAGGGAAGAGCTGCCCTCGTAGGTTGGCCTACAAGGTTTGCGACTTCAGAGCCTCCATCCCACATACTCTCCCCTGCCCGAAATGCAGACACAGCACACACTCCCTGCCTGGTTTGGGAATGACAACACCTCACCTCTCTTTCCTCCTGCCCTGCCCTGCCCGCACTCCAACCTCCTGGACGCTTCGGTCCCCCATCTGATCTCCTGACCCCTCCAGCTGGCCGGGGAGAGGCAGCCTTCTGAGGCAGTGCACACGGAGCTTTCTGGCTGGGCCTTGAGGGCAGGGGTCGGCTGCTGGGTGGGAGCTGGGGGCCAGGCGCTGCCTGTGCCCAAGGAAGCAGCTGTCTCACCTGGCTTTGCCTCCAGGCTCTCAAGGGTGGGCTGATGGTCAGACAGGCTGGAGGCCAAGGGCCCCAGAGGAGGAGAGCATGGGCACAAGCAGACCAGGAGCAGCTGCCCCTCCCAGTCCGAAGAGCCCAACAACCCAGGGGTTTCTGTTCCCTGAGGGAGGCGAGGGCAGAGGCAGTGGAGGCCCAAGGATGGGCTCCCCTGCTTCACCTCTGGATTGAACCACTCAGCCAAGGCTGGGCACCCTGGGAGGAGGGCCAGGCCCTGGGGCAGTTGTTCCTGCCAGGGAAAAGCTGTCCCTTTTTTGTCCTGGGAGGCCTGCACCTGACCATGTCTCTGGGACCCTGAGCAGGTCCCATAGGCAGGTGTCCCTGGGGGTGGAGTTGAGGCTGCAGGCCTGGTGGCCTGTCTACCTCTGGAAGACACAGTCAGCAGCCGCAGACACCTCCCTGGATCTGGAGCCGGGTCCCGTCTGTGGGCCCCAGCCCTGTTCCTGGCGTGCTGTCAGGGGGGAGTAAGAGTGGCTCCGAGCCACTTCCGACCCCAGCTGCCCACCGCGCACCCCCCTCACCGGCCCCCGCAGTCTCCCATTTCCTGCCCAGCCCTGACTCCCAGCAGCAGCCCTGCCCTGGGCAGCCTCGGGCGTCTCTGGGCTTGGAGCAGGACTCACCCGCCTCAAGAGCCTCTGGGCTCCTTGCAGAACAACATGGCTCCCACTCTAGTTTTCTGGCCTGTTTTAGATTTTTCTCCACTTTTTAGCCTCCAGGCTAACTTGGAAGCAAATTGAGCATTAAGGAACGCTGACGTTTCTGCCGTGGTTCTCAGGCTGGCCTCCTGGGTCAGGCACCAGCTCTCCCGGCATGGTGAAACAGCTCTTTTCCAATTTGGCATTATCTGTGGTTTCTAAAAGCGTAAAATCCGAAGTTGACAACCCAAAGCCGCCCCGATGCAGCCCTTCCTCATCCCTCCATGTTCATTAGCTCAGATGTCACCCCTGCCCGCTGCCCTGCGTGGGGCTGGAGTGTGGAGGTGAGGCTGGGAGGGGCAAGGAGGGGATCGAGTCAAGCAGAAAAGTCCCTCATTTTGCGTATTTTGACTTCGGCCTGTAATCTGACGCTGGTTAACTGGATCTGTTTTCTTGTCTGCTTCCTCCCCCTCCCCTCCTGCCGCACCCCTTCCTGTGGACCCCACCCTCGCCTCTGCCTCTCTGGGCCGGGTCTCCAGTGGGCGCATCAGTTACAATGACATGTTTGAGATGCTGAAACACATGTCCCCACCCCTGGGGCTGGGGAAGAAATGCCCTGCTCGAGTTGCATACAAGGTAGACCCCGCCCCTGCACCCCGAGGCTGGCTGTGCTGGGGATGGCCTCAGGTCTCCTCTGGGGGCTTATCCGTCTGTTTGTCTGCCGCTCTGCTATCTCACTGTTTCTTCCTTTTCTCTGCTCCAACCACGTCCTCTACCTTCCCAGACAGAGGGACATGGATACCACGATGGTGTCTCTGCAGCCGCCCCTTGTTCCCGTGGGTCTGCCCACCCTGAGAGGCCCTGAGAGGCTCAGGAAGACAGAGGCGGAGCCCTCCCCCTGCCTTTCTTCCCTTTCCTTCTCTTTCCTGGAAATGACGGGACAGACCACCTTCTTGACAGAAGCTGCTTTTGTTCTGGGCCCAGGACGGCACTCAGCTTCTCTGTCCCATAAGCGCCTGATGAAGGTGGAGGTATCCAGCCCTTCAGGTCTGACCCTGGGGTGATAGGGCTCTGCAGGGCCTCCGGCACTTAGGAGGAGCCCACACCCAGCTCCACACGTGCAGAACTTCTCGGGGTCTGGGCTGCCGTCAGCCTGGGGAGGAAGCATCCCCACAGTGGGAAGGAGGCACTGTGGCATTGAGAAGGAAGAGGACGCCACGGAGAGGCGTCCTGCTGTCATTCCTGGGGCTTCAGAGGGCTGCTACAGGGTAAGGAGAGCCTCAGGGGCTCAGGTGGTCCGAAGCCCCCTCCCTCCAATGCCCAGGAGGCTGAGCCGCAACGAGGGGTAAACTGAGGGACACCTCCTGGCATCCCTCTTCAGGAGGCGAGCCGGTCACGTGGCCCAGCCCACAGCCTGCTCCCATCTGCCCATGTGTCCTTAGCCCCCCTTTGGTGTATAGGCACCTTCCATCCGTCCAGCAACCCCCCACCTGCCGCCCAGCACCAAGAGTCCTCCTGCAGCTCCTGCTGCTCCCAGAAAACAGAGCCAGCCGGAGTCCTGCGACTCAGCCAGCGTGTGTCTGGAGGCTCCCTGCCCCCGCCCTCTCTCTGAGCAAGCCTCCCAGCAGAGCCCTCCCCTCTCTGGTTCTGTCCACGCTGTCAATGCTCCAAATCTGGGCCTGTCACTGTCACCTGGCCCAGCACAGCCTTCGGAAGCTAAGCAGTTGTCCCTCAAGCCGTCGGCAGACGCCTCTGCTCTCTTCCTCAGCCCTTCCCTGCCTGGCCTGCACGTTGTGCCTGCCTGGAGGCCTGCATGTGTGGCCATAGCTTTGTTCCCAAGAAGGAGAGTTCTGTCCGGACCGGCACCTGGGGTTGGGCTGGGCATGCAGGGCCCCGATGGGCTCGCCTTTGGGCCCCTCCCCAGCTCTGCTGGCCGGTTCCAGGGTGCTGGTCATGAAGAGACCAGGGGCGGCAGCAGGCTGAGTGGGAATGGAGGGGTGTGGAGAGCTGGGGAGGGTGCAGGAGAAGGGCAGAGTGCTGTGCCCAGGAGGGTCTCAGCCCAGGGCAGAGATGCCTGTCTGTTTGCCCTGGCCTTGTCCTGCTGCCGCTTCCTGAGATCCTGGCCCTTCTAGGGCCTAGTCAGGCAGAGGAGAGCCTCTGGTGAAGGTGCCTTGGACAGAGCTCTCTTCTCTTGGTGATCACCTGCTCGCCCCTCCATGCTGGTACCCAACTCCCTGACCCCCTGGAGAGGAATCCCTCTGCCTCTCCTTCTGTCATTGGTGCCGGTCTACAGGGACACCGTGCTCTGGAAAGCCCGTTTTCCTGGTGTGCGTCACACAGGTTATGTGTGCGGTCCTGGGACCACGAGTGGGTGTGCCAGGTGGGGCTTTGCCAGCATTCAAGGGGGCAGAGTCTAGGCTCATGTCTCCAACCACCCAACCTCTATTAGATTGAGGATTGGATTTAGGGCCGAGACACCGGGGACGGGGCTGAGGGCCCTCCCCAAAGGCACTGCTGTGTCATAGGGTATGGGCTTGGCAGAGGACAGGCAGAGCCCAGGGAGGGACCCGGCGTCCCCGTCTCTAGCTCTTGTCTTGCGGCAGAGGACAAGAGACTGCTGAGAGGTGACGAGTGGGTCACGGGTCCCCTAGGGCTCCAGCCGGCCAGCTGGGTGACCTGCCATTCTGAGGCCATTCCAGACACACTGGGGACACTTTTCTTCCTAGACATCACATAAGTTCTCAGAGTCTCAGGCTGCGGGTAGCTGTTGGCTGTTCCTGGAGGTCTGTGGGATGGACACTCGTCTGTCTCCCACGGTTCTGTCCTTGAGAAATGAGGAGAGGAGAGGGGCGGGTCACCTGATGGGGAAGCAGGGAGTACAGCAGCCGGACGCCGCCCCCAGTCTGCTCCGGAGTACTTTTACTCCTGTGCGGTCATCTTGAGCCTCTCCCGAGGAGCCTTCACGTTGGCTCTGTGCAGTCCTACCGGCTCCGGGTCCTTCTGACTGGAAGGTGCTGGCTGCCTATTCCAGGTCCCCTGGCTGGGTGGTGAGAGACAAAGCCTTCCTGGGTGGAGGGAGGCCTCACTGGGAGCTGGAGCCCAGGGCTGTGCTCATGGCTGACCTGCCCTTTGTCCAGGGCTCCGGGCTGCCGGTGGAACGGGTGACCCTGGCAGAGCAGTAAGGACAGGGGTCTTCCCGTCCATCTGTGGGCCATCCCAGGGCACCCCAGCCTCAGTTCTGCAGCCCAGACCCCTCCCTCTTGAGCCCAGGCCACATGCCCCATACTCCAGCCTCGGGCAGGGGTCCTTCCGGCTGAGCACGTGCCTGTTCTTTCAGAGGGACCCAGCCTTCTGGCTTGGTGCGATGCGACAGTCTTTACCCGGATGTCCCTTTGTCTGCGGCTGGGTGAAGCCTCAGCTCCGGTGAGGGTGGGGGTCCAAGGGTGAGTGTGAATGCTGGCAAAACTCCCAGCCACCCAACTTTGCTTGGGCCTGGGCACCTGCAGAAGCCACCCCCAGGAGAAGCCCAGCCTCTAGGGGCCTCCAGCACCTTGTAGTCCCGTGATGGAGGGACCCTGGTAAGCCTGGCCCTGACCTGCTCCCCTTGTCCCTAGCGCCTGGTTCGCATGAACATGCCCATCTCCAGCGAGGACATGACTGTCCACTTCACGTCCACGCTGATGGCCCTCATCCGGACCGCACTGGAGATCAAGCTGGCTCCAGGTGAGCAAGGCAGCATCTGGGGAGGGCACCGAGCCAGGGCCAGGCAGTCTCACTCCAGAGCTGCCCCCGGGGGGGTGTGCAGGGAGGGGAGGAGGGGTGAGGAGGCCTGTCTGGAGGGGACTGAGGACAGGTGCTCATGGCACCTCTGTCGGGCACCAACCTTGTCACCTGACAACCACCCTGGGGCATTGTGAATGATCCCATTTTCATGAGAGGGAGCTGAGGTGCAGTGGGGGTAATCGGCCTGTCCCGGTTACCCAGAGCTAGAGCATGTGGAGGCAGCACCCTTCCAGGCCAGAGAGTCTGTGTGCCTGCGGTCCACTCCCTGAAGTGAGCCCAGTCCCTGGCGTGTCCTCTTCTGAGCTGACAGGACCGCGTTGCCTGTGGCAAATCTAGGAGAGAACA
Organism: Mustela nigripes; assembly: GCF_022355385.1. Taxonomy (NCBI): domain Eukaryota; kingdom Metazoa; phylum Chordata; class Mammalia; order Carnivora; family Mustelidae; genus Mustela; species Mustela nigripes. The sequence continues at coordinate 10,218 of NC_081565.1, read as the reverse complement.
AACCTCCAGTGTGTCCTCCCCACCTGCGGCCTCCTGTGACGCCTGCTGTACCGTCAGAGGAGATTAGAACCACCAGAGGGAATCGCCCTATCCCTGCCCCCACACCGCCTTCCAGACTGCATTCGTGATCTTGAGCTCAGCCATATTGTTCATAGCGGATGAGTCAAGGCCAGTCCCATACCCTACCACCCCTTGCACTCTAGGTCCCGTTCTCATCATCTCCCCAAAGATGTCCCGCCAGAAATTCTGCACCCTGCTTCTTGTGCTATCACTTGTTTCCTCCCTATTGGAGTCTTTGTATCAACATATAGATGTGCTATGATCTCTCCCATCTGCTTCCTCCACCGACTTCCCTATGTTTATTCTTCCTCGCAACTGGCTTCTTGGGAGACTGGTCTGCAGGGTCTGTCTGGTCTCTCCCGTTCACTCCGCAGGCGGGTCTGCACGGCCGTGCTGCGGGAGCCGCGCTTGCTGAGCTGCGCAGTGACCTTATCTTCCCTATCCGCAGCTCAGCCTTTCCTCGGCTGTCACCTCCTTTTTGACTTGTTGAATCCCTTTGATGTTTCTTGTTGTGTTTTCTCATGTCTCCCACTCTCCGGATGTCACTGCACCGCTCAGACTCTCTGCCCCCTCGGTCCTTCCACCTATTCTCATGGCTCTAAATACTGGGAATTCCTACTTCGTGTTTTCAGTCCAGGCCTCTTCCTGAACCCCAGGCCTGCATTCTCATGTGAGGGGCTACGTGAGAAAAGTTATTTACTGTCTCCACTTGGAGGCCCAGGAAGCATTCCAAGTTCACTTGCCTGGACTTGATCGCCACGTGTTCCCCATGGTCGTTCCCATCGCCATCTGTGGAAACTCTCTTCTTCCAGTTGGTCACTCAAGCCAAAGCCTTTGGAGTCATTCTTACCTCCTTTTTTTCATCCTTGCCCCAGTTTTGACCTCTATCCGATCCCTTGTCATATCTCCTGACTCTACCTTCAGTATCTACAGAGTATGATCACTTCTCTGCCCTCGCCCACTGCCAGCTCCTGTTCAAGCCACTGTCTCTTGGGTCTTGGCTAGATTGTTGCCATAGCTTCCAGCTGGTCTGCCTCTGCTCTTGTCTGCCTTCAACATACCAGCAAGGATGATCATGTTGGAAATCAAACCAATAAAATTAATAAAACTCTGGCTAGACTAATCAAGAAAAAGGGAGACAACAATAACCAATATAAGGAATGAAAGAACACCACTACAGGTCCTGCCGCCATTAAATGGATAACAAGGAAATTTTATGAACAACTCTCTGCCTGTAACTTAAATGAAATGGGAATATTCTTTGACACCAACTACCAAGCTCTTTCAGGCATGGATAACCTGAGTGGGTTAAAAAAAGGAAGAGATAATCTGAGTAGCACTATATTTAGTAAATTAAATTATAGTTAAGAGACTTCCAACAAGAAAATCCATGGCCCCGTTAGCTCCATAGGTGAAGTTGGCCAGACATTTAAGGAGGAAATAATACCTGTTCTATATAAACTCTTCCAGAAAATAGAAAAAAAGAGCATATTTTTCAACTTACCATATGATGCTAACATTACTTTGATACCAAGAAGAGACAAAGACAATAAGAAAAGAAAATTATAGATCACTATCCCACATGACTGTAGGTACAAAAATATTCAACACCATTTTCTCACACTGAATCTGGATATATATATTTCTGTTTACTTGATGACAAAAGTAGGGTTTATCCCAAGAATGCAAGTTGAGTTCAAGTTTAAAAATCAATCAATATAATTTACTGTATCAAAGAAGTGAAACTATATGATCATCTCAATAGATGCAGAAAAAGCATTTCACAAAAATTAAGTATCTCTTCATGATTTTAAAAATTCTGCATAGTGTAGTAACTAAGGAAGCCCCTTCAATCTAACCAAGGATATCTGTGAAAAACCTTCAGTGAATGACACACTTAACAAAGAAAGACTTTTCCCCTAAGATCAAAAACAAAGGAAGGATGTCTACTGTCATCATTCCTGTTCAACATCTTACTTTAGGACCTAGCCATTGTAATAAGTTAAGAAAAAGAAATAGGAAGCATACCAGTTGGAAAGGAAGAAATAAAGCCGTCCGTATTTACAACTGGCATGATTATCTATGGAGAAAATCTGAAAGGCTCTAAGAAAAGGAAAATGGAGGTATCTATAAAACAAGAAATTCCAAAGATGGCTGGGAGCCACCAACATCTGGGAACAGGCAAGGAAGAATTCTTTACTAGAGCATACGGAGGAGGCACCGTCATGCTGACACCTTGATTTTGAGCTTCTGGCCTCCAGAACTGAGATAACAAATTTCTATTGTTTTAAGCCATTGAAAGAAGTTACTAGGGGCGCCTCGGTGGCTCAGTGGGTTAAGGCACTGCCTTCGGCTCAGGTCATGATCTCAGGGTCCTGGGATCGAGTCCCACATCGGGCTCTCTGCTCAGCAGGGATCCTGCTTCCCTCTCTCTCTCTGCCTGCCTCTCCATCTACTTGTGATTTCTCTCTGTCAAATAAATACATAAAATCTTTAAAAAAAAAAAAAAAAGAAGTTACTAAAACAATACACAAGTTAGCAAGGCTGCAGGATACAAGGTCAATGTGTAAGAAGCAAATGTATTTCTACATATTAGCAATTAACAATTGAAATGGGAAAAAGTTCCATTAAAATTGCACCAAAACCATGAAATACATCTGTGTTGCTGGATAACTCTACAACGTATACATGTGAACTTTGTACGCTGCCTATTTCAAAGCACTGGCTGAAAGAATCAAAGAAGACGTAACTGAATCAAGCACTGCATCGCCTTCCTGCACAGGAAGACTCCGTGTCGCCATGATGTCAGCTCTTCCCACACTGATCAATAGAATAAATGTTAACCCAACCAAAATCCCAAGATGTTTTTAGGTAGAAATGTACAAATGAATTCTAAAATGTTTGTAGAAAAGCAAAAAAACTTGAGAAACGATTTTGAAAAAAGAACAAAGCTGGAAAACTCAGTCCACATGAATCAGAGACTACCTATAAAGCAAGTCAATTGCAGAGACATGGGTCGGTGGAACACAAAGGAGACTCACACTTACACGGCCAGTGGGTTTTTGATGAAGTTGTAAAGGCAATTAATGGAGAAAGGATAAGTTTTTCATCAAATGGTACTGGAATAATTTAGACAGCTATATCCCCCCAAAAGGGAAAAATCTTGACCTTTACTATCTTAGTCTGCTTGGGCTGCCAATAACAAAATACCGTAAGTGAGTGGCTTAAACACAGAAATTTATTCCTCACGGTCTAGAGGCTGAAAGTCCGAATCAAGGTGCCGGGAAGGTAGGGTTCATCCCCAGGCCTGTTCTCCAGGTTTGTAGGGTGGTCACCTTCTCACCATGTGCTCACATGGTCTTTCCTTGAGTAGGTACAGAGAGTGAACGAATTTTCTGGTGTCTCTTCCCATAAGGACACTAACTCTGTAGGTCAGACCCCCCACTTCTGACCTCACTTCACCCAATTACCTCCTTCTCAGCCTTATACAGTCCCAGTGAGAGTTCAGGTTTCAACAGGTGAATGGGGGTAGCCCATAGCACATACCTTTCATCTCCTACCAAAATTAACTTGAAAATGATCATAGATATAATGTAAAATGTGAAATTATAAAACCTCTAGAAGGAAACACAGGAGAGAAATTTTGGCAATTTTGAGTTTGGGAAAGATTTTTTAAGACAAAAAGCATGAGCCATCAAAGAAAAATCGATAAATTGAACTTCATCCAATGTAAAAAACTTCTGCTTTATATTTAAGAAAATGAAAAGACAAGCTAAAGCAATGGTGAAAATATTTTTGAAACATATATCTGATATAGGATCAGTTTGGAGAATAGGTAAAGGTCTCCCACAACTCAGTAATAAGAAAATAGACAACCTGATAAAAATGGGCAAAGGGTTTGAACAGACATGTCACCGAGATGTATATATGGAAGGCAAGTAAACAGCTACAGAGACGCTCAGTATCTTTAGTCATTAGAGAAATCCAAAATGAAGCCACAATAAGGTAACACTACATGGTTATTAATATGGTTAAAATACTTTTTAAAAGGACAGTATTAAGCCCTGCTGAGAATATATAATATGGGATTCTTGCCACCCTAGTTTGGCAGTTCCTGACGGTTTGGCCCAGCCGTCCCACTCCTAAGTGGGAAGAAAAGAAAACACATCTTTACAAAAACATAGATGCAGAGGTTCACAGCTGTATTTCATAATCATCTCCAAATGTAAGCAACTCAAGTGTTTACAACTGGTGAATGGATAAGCAAATTGTGGTCTGTCTATACAGTAAGATAGTCCTCAGCTATCAAAAGAAACACAGTACCGACGCGTTCGCCAGCACAGATGAGTCTCAAATGCAGGGGGCTGAGTGGGGAAGTCCCCCAAAACAAAGACACCCTGCGATGTTGTTTGTGTGGCATTCTGGAGAAGGCCACATAAACCGGACGAAAAACACACGGGGAGGGGGAGGGAGGGGAGGAGAAGGCCAAGGGTCAGTTACAGTGGGAGCACCGAGGGGCTTTGGCCATGGAACCACGTGGCTTCATGGGTTTATCGCAGTTCACAGAACGGGATAACTGAAAAGGGTGAGTGACACCGTATGCACACCACACTATCCCTGATGCTAAAAAAAAGATAAATCAGTATTTTATCCCTCTGCTGCTTCCCATCTCAGCATCTGCTCCTTGCAGTGCCCAACCCCCATGCCCTGCTCAGTGAGCCTTGCTGTCCTGGCTCATTGTGTGACACACCCTGGCCCCTTTCTGCCTTCAGGGTCATGCACACACGACACATTTCCTGACCACCCTGTCCAACACGGCAGCCCCCCTGGTATTTCTCGTCCCTCCTTGGCTTCTTCTGTACCCAGCGCCCTTGATTTTTAACTTACTGCCACGTTATAAAGCCACGTCGTGCCATAAAGGCAGCTGCTTTGCTTTTGTTCCATCACCTAGAGCAGTACCTGGCACGGGTGGGTGTTCCCTCGGTAGTTTGGAAGGGCTGGACTGCCACCGTGACCTTCTCCACTCCCAGGGCCCATGCACGCAGGCCTCTGTCTCCAGACAGGAGCCCCTCAGGGGCGCTCTGATGGCCGCCCTGGCCACGCTTCTTCCGGCTCCGCCCTCTCTCCTAGCACTGTCCTTGCCCCGTTTTTCTCTGCACCACACCTCTCCCTGCCTGCTCCCCAAGGGGGTATGGGACGGCTGCTGATATCTCTCTTCTCCTCCACGCCCTGTCCCGCCCCAGCCGGCACCAAGCAGCACCAGTGTGATGCTGAGTTGAGGAAGGAGATCTCCTCTGTGTGGGCCAATCTGCCCCAGAAGACCCTGGATTTACTGGTGCCACCCCATAAACGTAAGTGAGGGAAAGAAACTCCCCTTGTTCGGGGCGCCTGGGTGGCTCAGTGGGTTAAAGCCTCTGCCTTCGGCTCAGGTCATGATCCCAGGGTCCTGGGATTGAGTCCCGTGTTAGGATCTCTGCCCAGCAGGGAGCCTGGTTTCACCTCTTGCTCTCTTTGCCTGCCTCTCTGCCTACTTGTGATCTCTGTCAAATAAATAAATAAAATCTTTAAAAAAAAACAAAAACCTCCCCTTGTTCACCCCCTTCTGTGTCCCTCCCAGAGGCAGTGCCGGGACCCCTGGGCCAGGGTGACCTCATTGATAGTCTAGACTTAGATTCCACCTGTGGGGAAACAGTCTTAAGAGTGGGTGCATAGGGACTGTGGGAGGGAATTATTTGGACTTTATTCTGTTGGCCACAGTCCCCCACGTTCCTGGTGGGGGCTGTACTTAAAAAGATCAGAGAACAGCAGGGCGACTCCTGTTAGAGATGAAGAGCTTAAAGATCAACCCCCACATCCCCTTCACTGGGAGGAGATGCAGGGCCCTGTGGGGAGGCAGTGCAGCTCCAGGGAGCATGTGCCCAGTGTCCAAAGATACCATGTGGGGACTGTGCAACTTTGGCCCAGCCCTGTGCCCTTTCCTGAGCGTGTGTGGGGTTCCTCACGGGGGGGCTCTTCCCTTGTCTCACCCGCCCCACCTTCCTCCGCCATACTCTGTCCTGTTTTCTCTCCCTCCAGCCGATGAGATGACTGTGGGAAAAGTGTACGCGGCTCTGATGATATTCGACTTCTACAAACAGAACAAGACCACCAGAGATCAGATTCACCAGGCAACGGGAGGCCTGTCCCAGGTACCGGGTTTCAGGGTTCCCAAGCAGTAACCTCAGGCTCTGACACCCGTTAGCTGTTTCGACAGCAGAGGGAACGCACATCCTCCTGGGGATGGCCCGGCAGGAAAAGGAGGAGGAGGGGTCCCAACTGTGGCTCTCCGCCCCCGAAGTCAGAGACTCCATGCAGCCTGTCTGCTTTCCAGTGGCTGGTCTCTTGCTGGTCCTTGGGGTCCCCTGACTTGGAGAGCTAGTGTTCAGGAGAAGTAGACAAGGGGCTGAGAACACGTTCCCTGCTGATACCACTTTTTTAAGTGGTAGAAGAAAGAAGTTTGAACAACACTCGAGGAGGTTGTTCGGGAAGGTTCGAGGAGAATTTGCTTATCCTGCACACGGCAGGGAGCAGAAAGAGTCAAACTGATGGGTCCAAGGCCATGATCTCTTCCACTCATGACTGACTGGTCTGGTTTGGGGTCCTGCCTTCCTGATGTCACCCTTCAAAGAGAATAACTTACCCACATAGCCAAAGCATCAGTGACCATATGTAGACTCTCTTGTCTAGAAAGCTGCCTGGTGGTCAGGGCTTGCAGGGGCATCCACCCCCCTTGGAACGGGAACTATCTGATGCCCACGCACACCACAGCCCCCCGTTCCCCTGTCTGATGCAGACACCCACCCATGCCCTGGCCCTCACCAAGGCCTGAAATCTCAGAATTCTGCTCAATCTGGGGCTTATGCGGCCTCTGCCCATCAATCCAAGTTGATGAGATGAAATATTTTTGCCATTTCTAAGTGGGTGCAGTCCCCAGATATTGTAGGTGAGGAAGCTGAAGCTCCAAGAAGTGAAGCAACTTTGCTGATGTCACTCACAGGCCAGGCTGGGGGGAAGACTCTGCCTCCCTCCTGTGTAGGGCTGGGGCAGGGCAGAAGGAGCACCAGCCCACGCTGCGGGGACACGGCAGCTTCCTGGTGCACCTGTCTCTGCCCTCAGAGCTCTCCCTCTTCTCTGTGTCCCTTCTGCAGATGGGCCCTGTGTCCCTCTTCCACCCTCTGAAGGCTACGCTGGAGCAGACACAGCCCGCGGTGCTCCGAGGAGCCCGGGTTTTCCTTCGGCAGAAGAGCTCTGCCTCCCTCAGCAACGGCGGGGCCGTGTGCGTACTTGGCCAGGGAGCACGGTGCTGGGAGGAGGGAGGATTCCTGTTGCTGGCACCTCCCAGAGGGGCTCTCTGCAGGCATGGCCGCAGGACACGGAGCCTTCAGGTCCCATCGCCACTTTGGGAGACGGGCTCCATTGTCCACCCTGTGCCCACCTCCACCCAGATGGTTCCCTGTGGGTGGTGCCTGGAAGCTGGTCCAGGCCGGCTGCTGGAGCAGTCTGTGGTGGTCCCCAGAGCTGATTCCCCAGTGTGGCAGGGGTGCCTCTGATGGTACTGAGGCCAGCAGCTTCCGACTGTCCCCTCCCAGTGTGTGTGCCCATTTACCATCCCGGGCAGGGGCCTCTGCCTCTGCTCCCTCCCTGCCCGTTGAGAAATTACTTGTTTCCATCTCAGTCCCCACCACATTCTGTTGACCGCTTGTGTGTATCCAGTCTTCCAAGCCCCTCTAAGATGCCTTTCCCCTCAGATGTCCACTCTGGTCCCGCTTTCTGAAGCAGCTGTATCTGGTGCACAGACTGGTGACATCCTTCTCGCCTGCCCTCCGACTCTTGCCGCAATAATTCTTGGGCAGGAACCACCCAAACCAAGTGCTGTGAAAGAGCAGGGACCTGTCCCGTGCTGTGTGTCGCGGAGGGGTGGTGCAGTGGGCTCCTCTAGCCACCCCCCGGGGCCAGCAGGGTCCCATGTCTGCTCACACCCCATGGGCTCAAACGGACCGCCCACTGAGCGCCAGGGGAGGGGCTTCTGCGCCGCCTCCTGCAGCAGGGGCTGAGATGCGGGCCAAGAGCAGACTGGGCGTGGCTGTCATGCTTAGGGCTCCCGACGTCCTCTCGTCCGCACACGTTTGGACGCTCTTCTTCGAAGCCCGGCTGTGGGTCTTGCCCTGTTAATGAGGTAGGTTTTGCTGAGTCCTACACTGCACGTAACTCAGCAGCCAGGGCTTGCTGGGCACAAGCACAGACAGGATGTCCGTACTGGGCACCGGGCACGTCGTACACGTGTGGTCGCATCCTTGCTGAGAACCGTCCCCGCTCCAGCTACGCGCAGGAGGCCGTGTTTAGGGCTGAGGAAGCTGCTGGCGGGGCCCAGCCTTCCCTCACGCTCCTCTCTGGGGCCCTCTCTGGCCGTCTGCTCGGAGCCTGGCGCTAGGTCCACACCCCTCGCCCTGTGGCCATTTGAGGGCCTGCTGGGCTGCTGGGCTGCTCCTGAACCCAGGCGGAAGGGCCAGTGTAGCTTCCTGGCAGGCTGGGGCCAGGTCCTCGGTGGACATTCCGGGGCCCACAGACCTCTGAGCCAACAATCATCTCTGCTCTACAGACAAACCCAAGAGAGCGGCATCAAGGAGTCCGTTTCCTGGGGCACTCAGCGGACCCAGGAGGTACCCAGTGAGGCAAGGACACCCCTGGAGCGTGGCCACTCCACAGAGATCCCAGTGGCGCAGCCTGGAAAACCGGTGCGGGTTCCTGGGGCTGGGGAGTCAGGCTGGGGATGGCGGACAGCAGAGGGGTGCGGGTGAGGCAGGGATGGTGGGAGACGGCAGGCCCCAGGGGAGGGGAGAAGGTGAGAGTGGCGTGGGGGCTGCCGTGACCGTGGGCCGCTCTGTGCCCAGGCCGTGGAGGTCCAGATGCAGAGCGTGGCCCTGAGAGGTCCTGACGGGGAAGCCCAGCCCGGTCTGGAGAGCCAGGGACGAGCGGCCTCCATGCCCCGCCTGGCTGCAGAGACTCAGGTAGGTGGTCTGGGAGGGTCAGGGTCATGGAAGGGTGCGGGAGTGGGGGATGAGGAAACCTGGCTTGGGGAGGGCTTGTGTCCCACGTGAAGGCTCCCCACCTTATGGCAGCCTGGACGCTGTTGGTCCTGTTGGGGACTTCTAGGACTCCATGATGGACTCAAAAGGAACAGCCAGAGTCCTCTGAGGCCTGCCAAGAGTCTGTGGCACCTACCTGTGGTCAGCCTCTTTTTGGGTTACTGTGGCCCAGTGTGCCTGACCCAGCCTTTCCCTCTCTCTAGGGCATACCTGTCCCACCCTAGTGCACCCCCCTTTCCCCCAGTGCAAAAGGTGCCGCACACCTTGGTCCTCCCTTTGCCTTGTCGAAGCTCTGGGGATGATCTGCCCTGTTCCTTCTCTGGGTGTGCAGGAGCACCCAGCTCCATCCCCCGTTCCTTCGGGGATGCAGGGATGCTCTAGGGCAAGGGGGCTGCGTGCCCTTTCACAAGGACTCAGAGAGGGGCCTGCAGACCTGAGGCTGGGTCGGGGACCCTGCTTTCACTTGCTGGGAAGGTGAGGGGCTTTAGAAGAGCATGGCCTGGGGCCTGGGACCTTCAGTGCTGGCCTAGGGCTGGCCCCGTCCTTACCTCCTTTTGTGGTTCCTGGCTCCGCACGTTCAAAATGACTTCATCCTCTAAACTTGTCTCTGTGTCCCACTGCTGGTGGCTCTTGCCCTCTTCCCCTTCCTGACCCTGGCCAGCGAGGCGGCCAGCTGGAGGACACTGAGTGGAAGCCATGGGTCTGCTCCATGTGGAGGGCTCATTTCCATGGGTCCTGATTTCAGCTCAGGGCAGCAGCCCCGTGGCCCTGACCCAGCAGAGTCGTCACACGCAGCACCCCTCAGTGTTCTCCTAGCCTGGCCCTAGCCTCCCTCGTCCTGGCATCTTCCCTGTCCTCCCGGGACACTGAGGCCAACAGCTCTCTGCGCCCTGCTGGCAGAGATGGCCAGCAACTTGTGCAGTGCGCTCTGGGGGAAAGGGTGGGCCTGGGTGGGGAAGAGCTTTCCAGGGAGAGGAGGGGCCTGGTGGTTCTGGAACCCCAGACCCCTCTCAAACTGTGAGCCCCCCCCCCC
>NC_081564.1:91562544-91565803 GCF_022355385.1 Mustela nigripes | reverse complement strand
CCTGTATCTTAGTTCTTGTTCTCAAGCTCTGCCCCGTGTTGGTGACTGAGCTCACAGCAGGCACCCAATGAATGCTTGCTAAGACACAGTGCAGGCAGATGAGGGCACGAGTATAAACCCACCAGTAGGAACTGAGGAGTTCCAACAGGATGCACATCCAGACAGAGCCACTGCCCACATTTCATAAACACAAGCACAGAAATAGCCATTTAAAGCCAAGGCAGCCACCGCATATAACCCAGAGGGCTCCATGCTCCTGGAGGCCGAGCTAGTGGCCACAGTCAAGGTGTCTGGTGGTAAAGGGACTGGAGGTCTGACAGGTGGCTCGACACACCCCTGACCCTGAAAACCCATGGCTGCGGTGAGGTGCAGGGACATAAGGAAGACCTGGCCAGGGCCCATTCTGGCTTCAAGGCTGCTGCAGGGCTGCTTCCAGCCCCATCGGGCAGTGTCTGTTTAGTTCCAGGAAGAACACCTTTCCCCTCAATTGTTCTTTTTCAAGATGGTTGCTCAGCATTGACACAGAAAAACATCTGGCATAAAACTAGAGCCATTCACAGCTACAAATGACCCAGAAGTTATCAAAATGTAGTTACCACAAAAAGAAGCACTTGTGTCCCCAGGCAGTCCTCCTATGTGCAGGTATGGCTGGGGGCCCTGCATGTCTGGGCTTCAGTGTCCCTTCAGGGGATAGAAGTAGGAACCTGCTCTGATGGCTCTGTTCAAGATAGCACCCCCTAATGGATATGGGGGCAGCCCCTCATGCGTTCCAGGTGTCCTGATGATCCTTGGGCACGGCCACGAATCTCAGCATCTTTATGAAGGGGAGGGGGAAGCCCAGCAGCCACAGGTCCCACAGGTCCTCATGGGACAGCCCATCATGAGTTCCAGGTATCCAGATGTTCTTGGGCATGGCCCAAATCTCAGCTTCCTCATGACCCAGGGCCAGCCCAACAACCATGGGTCTCACAGGTCCTGTCATAGCACCAGCAGATTGGGCCTGCCATGCCCCTAGACCCCAACCCTAACCCTAGGTTGGGCCTTAAGGATTCTGTCCCCAGAAGTCTGGCACCCAAGCCCTACAGATGGGGGATACCTGAGCCATACGACAGGACTCTGTCTGCCACCCAGAAGGCAACCATGCCATTTGGAACTTCAGAAAGGATTTGGAGCAGGAGAAATCTGCATTCTCACCTGAGGTCACCTCCACTTTCAGAAGCCCCCTGGACACAAACACAGATCCTTTCAATGACCCTATCTTATGCCCTAAAGCCAGACTCCTAGGAAGTTAACCACAGCACCTTAAAATCTGGCCTGCCATACCCCTAGACCCTAACAGTAACCCTAGTTTGGGTTCTGTAATGTCCATCCCCAAGGGTCTGGCTCCAAAACCCCAGATATCGGGGATACCAGAGGACTCAGCCTGACACCCAGAAGCAAACCATGTCATTTGGAACAGTGGGAAGGATTCAGAGCACAGGAAATCTGCATGCCCACCTGAACCACCCCCCCATGCATTCTTTGGGCCCCTGGACACAGACCAGGAACCTGACCCATGCCCTCAACTCAGCCCCCTGGGGAGCTTATCTCAGGGCCTTGAGGTCAGGCCTACCATGCTCCTAGGCCCTAACCCTAACCCTAGGTTGGGTTCTGAGGGATCCATCCCCAAGTGCCTGGCTCCAAAACCCCAGGGATTTGGGACCCCTGAGAAACACCAGAGGACTTACTGGAATGAGAAAGAAATGGTATCATTTGGAACTCCAGAAAGGATTTAAAGCAGGAGAAATATGAATGAAAACAGGAGCCAATCCTAGCGAACCCACACTTTCAGTGACACCCTGAACACATTACTCTGAATGTATATGGACTAAATACTCCAATCATAAGACACACGGTATCAGATTGGATAAAAATAAAACTACAAGGCTCAATGACATGCTGTCTTCAGGAGACTCATTTTAGATTCAACATCACCTCTAGATTGAAAGTGAGGGTGTAGAAAACCATGTATCATGTTAGTGGGCATCAAAAGAAAGCTGGGGTAGCAATCCTTATATCAAACAAGTCAGATTTTAAACCTAAGACTGTAATAAGAAATGAAGAGGGGCACTATATCATAATAAAAGTGTCTATCCAACAAGAAGATCTATCAATTGTAAAAATTTATGTCCCTAACTTGGGATCAGTCAATTATAGAAACCATTTAATAACAAAACTGATAAAACAATAACAACCTATGAATAATAACAACACTGATAATAAAACAATAATAATAGGGGACTTTAACTCTCCGTCACAGCAACGGACAGATCATCTAAGCAGAAGGCCAGTAAGGAAACAAGGCTTCAAACGACTCACTGGCCCAATGGACTTTGCAGATATAGTCACAGCATTTCACTCTAAAGCAACAGAATACTCATCCAGTGCACATGGAACATTCTCCAGAATAGATCATACACTGGGCCTCAACCATTACCAACAGTTCGGGATTATTCTGTACATATTCTCCAACCATAATGTTTTAAAATTTGAACTCAATCACAAGAGATAATTTGGAAGGAAGCCAAATACATGGAGGTTAAAGAGTATCCTACTAAAGAATGAATGGGTCAACCAGGATTTTAAAGAATTTTTTAAAATTCATGAAAAAATGAGAATGAAAACACAACACTTCAGAACCTTTGGGATGCAACAAAGATGTTCCTAAGAGGTAAGTACATAGCAATATAGCAAGAAACAAGAAAGGTCTCAAATACACAACCTAATCCTATACCTAAAGGAGCTAGAGAAAAACAGCAAATAAAGCACAAGCCCAAGAGAAGAGAAATAATAAAGATTAAAGCAGAAACCAATAAAATAGAAACTAAAAGAACAGTAGAACAGATCAATGAAACCAGGAGTTGGTTTTCTGAAAGAATTAATAAGCTCTATAAACCCTTAGCCAAACTTATCAAATAGAAAAGAGAAAGGACCCAAATAAATAAAATCATAAATGAAAGAGGAGAGATCACAACCAACAATGAAGAAATACAAAACATTGTAAGAACATATCATGAGCAACTATACACCAGAAAATTTGACAATCTGGAAGAAAGGGATACATTCCTAGAGACATATAAACTACCAAAACTTAACCAGAAAGAAATAGAAAACCTGAACAGACCCATAACCAGCAAAGAAATTGAAGGAGTAATCAAGAATCTCCCAGTAAACAAGAGTCTAGGACCAGATGGCTTCCCAGGGGAATTTTACCAAACAG
>NC_081564.1:91490803-91559544 GCF_022355385.1 Mustela nigripes | reverse complement strand
GAGCCGAAGGCAGAGGCTTAACCCACTGAGCCACCCAGGCGACCCTACACCATCCTTTCTTAATTAAAACTTTCCACAGTGTAGGGATAGAGGGCACATACCTCAATATCAAAAAAACCATATATGAAAAGCCCACAGTGAATAACATTCTCAGTGAGGGAAAACAGAGAGCTTTTCCCCTAAGGTCAGGAACACTACAGGGACATCCACTATTGCCACTGTTGTTCAACATAGTACTAGAAGTCTTAGCCTCAGCAATCAGACAACAAAAAGAAATAAAAGGATTCAAAATTGGCAAAGAAGTCAAACTACCACTCTTCACAGATGACATGATACTCTATATGGAAAACCCAAAAGACTCCACCCAAAAATTGCTATAACTTATACAGGAATTCAGCAATGTGGCAGGATATAAAATCAATACACAGAAATCAGTTGCATTTTTATTTACTAGCAACAAGACAGAAGGAAGAGAAATTAAGGAATTGGTCCCATTTACAATTATACCCCCAACCATAAGATCCCTAGGAATAAACTAACCAAAGAGGTAAAGGATCTGTACCCTGAAAACTATAGAACACTTATGAAAGAAATTGAGGAAGGAACAAAGAAATGGAAAAATGTTCCATGCTCATGGACTGGAAGAATAAATATTGATAAAATGTCTATACTACCCAGAGCATTCTACACATTCAATGCAATCCCTATCAAAATACCATCAACATTTTTCACAGAGATAGAACAAATAATCCTAAAATTGTATGTAACCAGAAAAGACCCTAAATTGCCACAGGAATGCTGAGAAAGAAAACCAAAGTTGGCGGCATCACAATTCTGGACTTCAAGCTCTATTACAAAGCTGTGATCATCAAGACAGTATGGTACTGGCACAAAAACAGACACACAGGTCAGGGAACAGAATAGAGAACCCAGACATGGGCTCTCAACTCTATGGTCAACTAATCTTCAACAAAGGAGGAAAGAATGTCCAACAGCAAAAAGACAGTCTCTTCAACAAATGCTGTTGGTAAAATTGGACATCAACATGCAGAATAATGAAACTGAATCATTTTTTTTTACACCATATACAAAAATAAAATCAAGATGAATAGAAGACCTAAATGTGAGGCAGGAATCCATGAGAATCCTAGAGGAGAACACAGGTAACAGCCTTGATATTGGCCACAGCAACTTCTTGCTAGACACGTCTCCAAAGGCAAGGGAAACAAAAGCAAAAATGAACTTTTGGGACTTCATCAAGATAAAAAGCTTTTGCACAGTAAAAGAAACAGTCAACAAAACCAAAAGACAACCTACAGAATGGGAGAAGATATTTGCAAATGTCTTATAAAATAAAGGGTTAGTATCCAAGAACTGTAAAGAACTTATCAAACGTAACACCCAAAAAGTAAATAATCTAATCAAGAAATAACCAGAGGACATGAACAGATAGTTCTGCAAAAACATATAAATGGCCAATAGACACAAGAAAAAAGTGCTCAGCGTTACTTGGCATCAGGGAAATACAAATCAAAACTACAATGAGATACCACCTTACACCAGTTAGAACGGCTAAAATGAAAAAGTCAGGAAACAACAAATGATGGCAGGAATGTAGAGAAAGGGGAACCTCCCACACTGTTGGTGGGAATGCAAGCTGGTGCAGCCACTCTGGAAAGCAGCATGGAGGTTCCTCAAAAACTTGAAAATAGAGCTATCCTATGACCCAGCAATTGCACTCCTGGGTATTTACCCTAAAGATAGAAATGTAGTGATCCAAAGGGGCACGTGCACCCCAATGTTTATAGCAGCAATGTCCACAATAGCCAAACTATAGAAAGAACCCAGATGTTCATTGACAGATGAATGGATAAAGAAGATGTGGTATATATACACAATGGGATACTATGCAGCCATCAAAAATGAAATCTTATATTTGCTACAATGTGGATGGAGCTAGAGGGTATGACCCTAAGGAAATAAGTCAATCAGAGAAAGACAATTATCATATGATCTCACTGATACGAGGAATTTAGAAACAAAACAGGATCATAGGGGAAGAGAAGGAAAAATAAAACAAAATAAAATCAGAGAGGAGAGAAATCGTAAGAGACTGTTAACTCTAGGAAACAAGCTGAGGGTTGCTAGAGGGGAGGGGGATGGGGGAATGGGGTAACTGAAGGGCAGGCATTAAGGAGGGCATGTGATGTAACAAGCTCTGGGTGTTATACGTAACTGATGAATATGCATTCATCTACCTCTGAAACTCATAATATACATTATGTTAATTAATTGAATTTAGATAAAACACAATTTAAATATTTAAAAAAACAAGCCAGCTCACATATTCCTCCCCCACTCCCAACACAAATCTAAACCTGACCTTTGCCTTAATCGTCGCCCTCAAACCGTGGCCCTCTGGGGAGGTTGCCACCCTGCTGGCAGATAGGACATTCCAAGCTTCTGGGCTAACCCTAACATTAGTCATGGCTCTGGCACTAACCAGGCCCTAAGCCTAGGTCCGAAAAACAGAGGACTGAGGACACCAACCCAACACCAGAAGACTCAGCCAGCAATGCATAAAGAAGTCCTGTCATTGGAAGACTGGAATGGAGGTGGCACATGAGTGTCCTCAATGAAAACCCAAGCCAGCCAACCCATCCACCCACGGTACCTTCACACAACCCCTAACCATACCCTATTCCCTGACCCTGACCCTGACCCTGACCCTGACCTAGATCCTAGCCCTGACCCTGCTGCCCCAGCCCACGACCGTCAGCCGTGCCCTCTCCGGCCCCTGTCCTCCCTGTACCCCGTCTACCACGTCAGGGCAACGTTAGGTCAAGGCAAACTGTGTCCTCACACAGCCCCACCGTCCCACCTCCCGTCTCACCCACCTCTGGTCTCGCTGGGCCCAGAGCCCCAGGGGAGACCCCCGACCAAAGACTATAACTGGCGCCCAGCCTTTCAGCCCTCCGGGGTCCCCCCAACACACCCCGACAGCGGAGACGGAGGTGCAGCTGGGATGTGAGCTACGCCGTCTGCTCATCTCGCCTTCGCTGAGAAGGAAGGAACTCGACCCATGAAACATACTGTGCATTTACGCTCTTTAAAAAAAGAACCAAAAACATTTTCTTGGGAACTTTTATCCCAAAGTGTCTTCTCTAAGGCCAAAGTTCAGTAATGAACTTTCAGCACATTTTCCTTTTACGCGAGTCCTCACATAAGTCCTTAGAGCAGGTTGTGCATGAAATGAGGTGTGCAGCTGGCCATTTCTCTGAAGTTCGGGCCGCCGGGGGCAGAGCACCCCTGACGTTCAGCATTGTTGATTTCGCACCAGGTTGAGTTTTCCCGCCGTTATCTCAGACCCAAGGACAGTGAACAAAGGCAAGATGAATCTACACACTTCGAAGCCTCTGCAGCAATCTTAAACCAGGTTCCCACGGAAGTGAGCTGCAGGTTAGAGACCTGAGTGACGAATATGGGGGGAAGATAGCAAGTATCCAAAAGAAGGTGTCTGCGACCTTCCCCACCTGCTGAGAGCCAGCCACGCCCGACAGAAGGGAGCCACACCTGGGCCTCCCCCTCTGTCTGGGCGGCACTCAGTTGTCGCAGCGGCTGCACGGAGCCAAGGCTGGAGGGAGCCAAGGCTGGAGGGAGCAGCTGGCCATGGAGGCCACCTATGGGACCAACTCCCAGTCTGCAGCTGAGGTTTGACAATACTTGGAATTATTTGTGTATTTACTGTGACCGGAAATGTGCTCAGTGTTTTGACTACATTCTCTCCTATTTTATCTTTTGAAACCACTTTATGAAGGTATAACTGACATTAAAGAAAACCTGTAGATAGTTAATGTATGCACTGATGAGGTTGGAGGTGGGTTCTACCTGTGGAACCGTCAGCGCAGTCTATCCCATTAACACACCCATCACCTCCAGAAGCGCCCTCCTGCCCTGTTCATCTTCACCAGCACCGTCACCTTCATCATTGTGTGCGTGGTAGAACTCTCAACACAAGATTCATCCTGTTAGAAAACTTTAGCTTTGCAGCCCAGCATCATTACCTGGAGACGCCCTGTGGTACGGATCTCTCAGGACTTACTCATCTAGCCCTTGCAGGCTTGGCCGGCTGGCTCCTCTCCATTTCTGCGGGACCTGGGGTGGAGGAGGGGCTGCTTCTCCCTGTCCTCACAGCGGGGACGTAGCAGAGGGCTGTGTCCTCCTGGTCTGCGCAGAGTTACACGCCGGTTGGGAGCTGCTCTTCTCCTGCCCCTGTTCCCTCGATCACACACCCGACCTCAGCCTGCCACGTAGGACCGCCCGGGGGTTGCAGAAACCTCTGTCCCATGGGCCTCCCTCTGTCTCCTTTCTCTTAGCACTCTCTTCTCCCTCGTTCCAGTGCCCCTCCTTGCCTTCCCGCTGAAGAAAGAGTCGGGCGGCAGGAGTAACGACATGCCTGCAGGTCCCTCTGGCTGCAAGGGGGCTGCTCAGAGCGCTGACTGCTCCACACATTCAAGCCTCCTAACAACCTTGGGTGGGCAAGTACCACTATTATACAGCCTTCACTTCACAAATGAGGACACTGAGGCAGAGCGGGAGGCAAGCGTCCAGCCGCACACACGATGAGTGGTCGGAGCCGCAAACAACCCAGGTATTCTTAACCCATGCGTCACCTACAAGGAAGGTTCTGGTTCCAGCCCCCCCCCCCCCCCCCAGGAAACGCAGCCACATCCCACCTCAGGTCCTAGGAGACCCTGCTGGATCCTTACCATAATTCCACTCAAGGCTTTAAGTCCTCTACACAGCCGAGTTACTCCAACCTAAGACGGCAGGTCTGCGAAACACCGCGAACAGACTGGGAGAGCCCGCGGGAAGGTAGAGGAAGGAGCCGCTGCCTAGCACAACAGCGGGAGAACTCGGGAAGGGAGGAGATGCGTGTGGCTGGGTCGGGAGAGCTTGCGGACCCTCGCCTGCCCCTTCTGCACTCAAGCACAGACTCTCACCTAGTCCGAAGCAGCACCAGGACTCTCCTCAACCAACGTCTGCCAAAGGAAAGGAACGGAATGGCTGGTGTGTTTGAATCACTGAGGCTGAGCTGTCAGAGGCAGACACCTGCACCCTCTGCTCTTTTCTCCAGCAGGTGTGTGCTCCGGGAGCCATTCTGGACACTTGTAGACGTTATCTGCCCTCTCTCTCCACAGAGGAGGGAACTGAGAATCCCAGACCTCAAGTCCCCCGACGAGGATCACGCCCAGTCTACAGTCAGAAGTTCGGAATGTCAGCGTCCTAGGGGGTCACCACTGCCGATGAAGCCATGGCTGAATGTCCTGGTCAAGAGCCAGACAGGACCCTTTGGCAAAGCTGGGAACCTGCAGTGAGCTGCCTCATTAGTAGTTTAGTCACTGCAGAGATGCATACTCAGGACAGGCACTGCAGAGTGCAAAAGGCTATGGGGACGGCAGCCCCCCACCCCGAGACTCCACCCCAAGAGGTGCCCCTGGCTCACCTACGGACAGGTCTCCTTCAGCCTTGAGCTGAGCTACTCTGACCAGGAGCTGCCTCTGGAGTGGACACCAGGCCACACACTGCGTGTGTCTGGACCTCCTGGGACACAGCTGCACAACACGCTGACAGCCCAAGGGGAGGTGTCTGTAGCAGGGTGGGGGGTGCTTTTGGGGATGCGGACAGGGTTTGGAGGAGGAGTGCGAGGCTGTGTCTTCACCAGCCTCGGCCATGCATCAGCTCCACCGCTCAGGGACGGGCACAGAGCCGCCGCTGCCTCGTTGGTAATTGCTCTGCTTCGTCTCTTTCTAACCCAAACACCACAGCCTACACCACCCGTGAGACCGACGCCAAACCTGCTATAGCATGAAAGTATTAAAGGCAGCAGCTACTTGACAAGTTCTTCAGACCCCGCTGCACAGCTGAGGGGGGAGGGGTGGGGGGTGCCTGCAGACCTGGCCTGGCCACTTGGCTTTGTCTACACCCAACCCCCACACAAGCCTGAAGCCAAAAGAATCACCTTCAGGTTCAACCTGGAGACTCGGGCTCCTTCCACATGCATGTCCTCCTGCTGATCATCTCAGTCAAGTTTGTAGAAGACTATAAAGTAGGGGCACACAGACCATGGTGGAGAGGGTGCTTTTTCAGGTGCAGATGCCGCTTCAGTGGGTCTGAGTGGGGTATTAGTAACAAGCACTGGGCCTTGGCCTGCACTGGGCCCCAGGTGTGAGGGCAATGGTTTCACTTCCACCAAGGACAGAATTTCGTAGCTTCCCGCCCTCCCTTCTCCCCATCTCCAAGCCCTGAGCTGGCCAGTGGTGCCCTAACCTGCCCCATTAACTCCCATGCTGTTCACCTCCATCAGCCCCTTGTCCCTGCTTCTTAATAAACCCTGGGGGCTCTCCCACTACATGACTGTTCTCAGCGACGGGCAACAGCCACAGACCTCCGTGTGGTTTAGGGGACTTCTCTTTGAAAGAAAGTCAGCACCTCTGTGCACAGTGTGTATCTCTCTGACATTTAAAAAAAAATTCTACTTGAGGGGCACCTGGGTGGCTCAGTGGATTAAAGCCGCTGCCTTCAGCTCAGGTCATGATCTCAGGGTCCTGGGATGGAGCCCTGCATCGGGCTCCCTGCTCAGCCGGGAGGGGAGCCTGCTTCCTCCTCTCTCTCTCTGCCTGCCTCTCTGCCTGCTTGTGATCTCTGTCTGTCAAATAAAGAAATAAAATCTTTTAAAAAAATTCTCCTTAAAATTTATTAAAATTTGCATTGATAATAAACCACTATACCACGTCTTTTGGAGCTTTCAGAGCAGAGGACATCCTAAACCTTTGGTCTGGAATGGCTTTTTTACTGACTTTCTGTGGGAATGTCTTGGCATTTCCGCCTTAATTTGGAATTTGGTCTATATGTCTGGACCTCTGGCCAAACTGGTGTTCCTCCTATGGGCAGGGCTGTAACTGTGTGTCTCTGCGGTTGTAGTCCCGGGCAGGTATGTAACAGGATATTTAATGAAATGAAGTAAAAATCAGATTCAGAGTGTCATGATTTGGCAATCTGTGTTAAAGGCTGTGTGTGCTCCATGGCATAGCAATTCCATTTTTTGGCGTCAGTGCTAATGAAATAATTAGACATAAGTGAATTCAAGAAACACAATATTTTATAAAAGCCAAACATCAGAAATATCTTGTTTATCCAAAATGGAATGATTAAAAGTCCATACATGCAGCTCTTAAAAACCGTATTTCTTGAGAACACTCAATGAATATGTTCCTTAAATAACAAGAGATGAAAACAGCAGGTCACAGAACTGGTTAAAGAGCATGATCACAATTTTGTAAAATATATGAATATATACACAGAAAACGGAACAGAGAGATATATACCGAAAGTTTAACAGAATTGATTGCTGACTAGTATGATTATACGTGACTAACGTTTGTCTTTCAATCTTGGTATTCTCCAGATCTCTTACAATGAATGTGTAACAACTTTACGATTATATAACGTACTTACAGTAAACTTTGTAATACTTTTAGTATTACCTAATGGTCCTGTCTTCTTAGCTTCATCCCAAATTCCCGAAGGAGTTTCAGAACCCTCTAGGAAAGAGGTTCTCCGTGACGTTGCTGACAACCGACCCCATCTTTCTCCGGAGACACTCTTTCCAGCGGCCTTGCGGAAGGCTTCCCTGGGCATCAGCTCGGCCTAGAGGTGCTTCCGACCGGCTCCGCATCCCACCTGTGCGGAAGCGCGCCCGAGCCGTTCGCCTCTCCGCAGAACCTTCGTCGGGGACCATCTACCGTCCGGCGGCGGGCACGGAGGGTGGCCCGAAGGAGTCCGTCAAGCCTACACTGGCTCCCGCATCATCCAAGAAAACAGCAACGATCCGCCCAAGTCAGCCTCCGGCCCCGGCCGCTCCGGGCAGGTGAACAAAATCAGGGCGGAGGCGAGCAGGAGAGAGAAGCTTTCAGCACCCGGGGGGGAATGAGACGCCCGGGGTTGGTCCAGGCTGCTTTCCCCTGCTCGGGACCGCGCAGACCCGAGCGCGTACCCCACGGGGCCTCAGCCGCTTCGGGGGCGGGGCGCGGGGCGGGACCAGGGTCTTCCGGACTCGGGAGGCGGGTCCTCGGGGGCGGGGATGGGGGGGCGGGTCCTTGGGGCGCGGGGCAGGCCCGGGTCCCTGAGACTCGTGGGGCGGGTCCTTAGGGCTCGGGGCGGAGATTGGGGAGGCCGGGCCCTCGGGGGCGGGTCCTCGGGGCGCGTGGCGGGACGTGGGTTCTTAGGACTCGTGGAGCAGGTCCTCGGGGGCGGGTCCTCTAGGCGCGGGAGGGACAGGGTCCCTTGGAGCTTTGGGGGCGGGTCCTGGGGGGCGTGGAATGGGGGGGTTGGGCGGCCGGTCCTTGGGACGTGGGGCGGGACCTGGGTCCTTGGGGCTCGTGGGGCGGGTCCTCGGGGCGCGGGGCGGAGACTGGGGGCGGGTCCTCGGGGCGGCGCGCGCGGCGTCCCCAGCTCCTCCCGCGCGCGGCCCCTGGAGTCCCGAGGCGCGCGGCCAGCCCAGCTCGGGCCGCCGCACTCGGAGCGGCGGGGCTGCCGAGCGAGCGCGGCTTCTGGCTGGGTCGGGGCCTGGGCCGGGGCCCGGGCCGGGGCTGGGGGCGCCGCCCCCAGCGTCCTCCTGCAGCCCCCGGAGCGAGGAGCCGGGGCGAAGGCGAGGCTGCGCGGGGCCGGAACCATGAACCGGAGTTTCCACAAGTCTCAGACCCTGCGCTTCTACGACTGCAGCGCGGTGGAAGTCAAGAGCAAGGTGAGCCGGCGCCGGCGCTCTGCACCCCCGCGAATGAATGGGCGCCCCGCGGGGGGCGGCTGGGCGCTGCGGGGGGTACGCGGGCTGGCGGCAACTTTGGAGCGCGGGCGCCGCGGCGGGATGTGCGGGGGTCCCGCCGCCCTTCCCGTCCCCGCACGGACACAAAGCCCGGCGGCACGATGGGTGCCGCTGGAGCCCGGCGCTGGGAGGGCCGCGCGGGCTCCGGACCCCCGCGGGAGCGGCTCTTTTGTTCCACGGGCGGGAGACGACCCGGCGCGCCGCACGGTGGAGGGGCGGCGTTTCCGGGGCGACCCGCGAGCTGCTCCGAGTGGGGCCGTTGGGGATCCTGGGGGGCCCGGGCCGGGGGGAGGGCCGGGCCGCGCCTCCTCCTTCGCCGCGGAGGAGCCTCGGAACCCGCGAGGGGTGAGCGGCAGCCGGCCGGGACCCCCAGCCCCGCCGGCGCGCCCCAGGCCCAGGCTCTCCCGGCGCGCCCGGCCGGCGGCCCCTCCCGCTGCCCGCGCCCCGGCCCGAGCGTGCCCCAACTTGCGGTGTCTGTGCGCGTTCGGCTAATTGGCTGATAGGATCTGGCGCTTCTGCCCTTTGCGGGGGCGGCTTCTTAGAGGCTGACGCTTTTGTCTGCGAGGGTCTTGGTTGTAGTTGTTCAGGGTCCCAGAGGAGGGGGCTCCTCGGGCCCTTCGCTGCTGCTGCCTGGGAGTCGGCCCTCTCGCCCTTTCTCTGTGCCTCCCGCCTCCTGGAAGACGAGGCGGAGCAGCCTGAGGGCTTGGAGGGGGCTGGGCCAGAGGGTGGGCTCAGAGCCCCCACTCCGTGCGGGGCGATTGAGCCTAAGGAGCTGAGTCGAGCTACCCCCCTGCGCAGGCCGCCTCTGCGGGTCAAGGGCCGTAGGGTTCCTTTGGTAAGGGGTTTACAGGGTCTCCAACGAGGACCGGGGCCGGTTTCTCCGCAATGAACCAGTGAGTTGGATTTCATTCCCATGTTGGGGAGAAGGTCTTTCTATGAACTCCTCCTCACAGCCTTCTCCCTACGCTAATTCTGTGACCCTTGCCCAGGACTCATCTCCTCTGCAGCCCGAGAGTGCCCCCGCCCTCCCGCATCGCATGTGCCGGCTGTGAGTTTGGGGAGGAAAGAACCACAGGCATGAGTGGGAGCTCCAGACAATTGTTGGTGTCTTCAGCTGGGTTGGGAACGTGGCTGATCAGAGTTCTTTGACCACTCTCATAGGCACTGAGCACATGTGGTGGGTCTTTTTAACTTGTTGAAATCATCATGGCGTCACAGGCAGTTGTAGGAAACAATGTAGAGTGCCCCAGGAGGGTCCGTTTTTATACTGGGGAAGTGGTCACACGCTTTGTTGGGTGTGCATTCCTGCCATTTCCAGCAAGCACAGTGGACACACAGAGCACTTACAGCAAGGGGCCCTCCTGCTGCCTCTCCAGTGGCCCTTTGATTCTAAGTGTAGATTGGCTGACATTAAGCACTTTTCCTGAGTCACACAAGCCACATTCCTAGTACTCCAAAGCCACATGCACCTTGCGGCTGTCTGATGACAACAAGCTCCAGACCATCTGTCTAGAAGGGTCCCTCTGGAGGCTGGGCCCACAGCAGGGCTTATGCCCCATTCTGGGCTGGTGGCCTCCCATGCAGGCTGCTGGGAGAGGGAGGGGAAGAGCCTTTGCGTCCCCTCCAGGAGGGCAGTGGGGGGCTGTGGATGTCCTGGCTGGCCCGTGGGCTGCCCCAGACTACCCTACCCCTCTAACTCCCCAGTGAAGAAGGGTGCTTGGGCTCAGGTTCAGATGTATTGACTGTTCCCCTGGAGGTGAGGGCAGAGCTGGAGTTTTGGTTGAACTTTGGGGCACCCCTAGGAGAGCCACACCACCCTGGGTGGGCCCTGCTGAGCTGGCTGGTTCAACACACACACACACACACACACACACACATACACACACACCATTTTGGGTGCTGGGACTTGCCTTGTTTGTTCCGAGAGCCCACTTGGCTCTTCCCTCCGTACACAGCCTCCCACTGGCCCCCTTAAAAATTAATATTTGCTACCATGAACCCATTTCTGCCAGGAGCCTTTACTGCAGCTGCTGTTGTCAAAATACAGGAAGCAAAACTTGATGACAATGAGGTCTCTGTTCATGTTCAGTGAAGCACCAGAACACCGGGGTTTTCAGGTGGCGAAAATGGTGCTGGGGGCTGAGTGCAGCCAGGTCTGCCGCCTCCTACTCTTTGGAGCCTTCAGGAAAGTTATTTGACCCTTCAGAGCCTCTGTTATTCTATCTGTAAAATGGGCACTGTTCCTGTTCCTCTCACCTCCCAGGACAGAATGAAGTGATGACTACAAGAGCGTGTGGAAGGCCGCAGGCTGCCCACAGGCGGAACGGTCCGTCCCCACAGTTCAGGGTTCTGTGGCGTTTCAGAATATTGGGTGTGAAACTCACCTCTCCTGCTCCCAGAATTTCTGGCCATGTGCCACAGCCACTCAACTTCCAAAGCCTCAGGGACATCGTCTTTACCCGGTAGTTCTCCCCCATCACACAGGCCCTTACGTTCCCCAAACATTTCTGCTTTAATACTTGTGAGTCATCTACTCCTCCCCAAACCGGCCGAATGCACTTCTGCCTTCTCAGTTCTGGCACCGGGGCTGCCATTTGCTTGACTTTTGCCTCTCCTCCCATTAGAACTGCCGTGGGGAAGGAGGGGCTGTGCATAGGTCTCGGGGAGCATGCCTCAGGCCCAGGGGAGCAAGTCTTGGCCCCTTGTAGGGTTAGCAGGAGGACTAGTGCTAGGGGAGGCGTCTACAAGGGGCGGAGTCATCACAGGTCTCCAGCTCTGTGAATGAGCATGCTACCCCCTGTCCGCAGGGTGTCCCCTCCGAGCCTCTGCCTTCTGGCTGGGCCTCACTCACGTTCCCTTAACCTGGTGGTCTGTTGGCCCTGGTTATGTGGCTTTCCCCCACCTGAAATGCTCTCTGAGAATCCGCCCTGGGCGCTGACCCTCTCCTACCCAGCCCATCAGAGGCTGTCACTGGGCCGAGCTCCCGCCGTCCTCCAGCCCCTGCTCATCTCATGGCCCTTTCCCAGCGCTGGCACAGGGTGACTGCTCAGGGCAGAGACCGAGGACCATGTGTACAGCCCCAGGTGTGCCATGTCCATTGTGTCTGGGGACAAGGTACTACTGAGGGTTTTAGTCTAGTGTGCTGCTTTGTTGAAATCATGTTGGAGGCTCTTCTGTACTCTTAAGAAACACTGTCATTGCTGAAAATTTAGAAACCACATCAGGCACAAAACGGGGTAATTCTCCCATCCGAAACTGAGCCTCTCTTGAGTGTGGCAGCCTGCCCTCTGGACCCTCTAGGTGCACACTTTTGTCTTCTGTAGAATCAGAGTCCTATTCTACAGGCATGTGACGGTCTAGCCTGAGTCCCCCTTCAAGTGTTTTGTCATGTCGTTAGTGTTGCTAAAGAACGTATTTTTAAAAATTACTACCTGTGTTCTATCTTGTGTGTAAACCATAATTAATTTAACCAGTATCCTTTTGGGTTCATCTCCAGTGTTTTCTATAATAAGCAATGCTGTGAAAAACATCTCTGTACTTACACGTCTACACAAACACACACAGAGTGGAGGTTTGTTACGTACAGGATGCGAAGAGCTCGCCTTTCGGGACGGATCCCAGAAGCGCACTGTCTGTGCTGGCGGAGCTCATGCTCTGAAGACTTGGACTACATGTTGCTGAATTTTCCTGCAGAAGGGCTCTTGCACAAGTTTCCCTACCGTCTCCTGTCTGTCCGTCCTCCCGTCTCCTGTCTGTCCGTCCTCTCTCTGCCCTCCTGCCCTCTAGCCCTGGGTGTTTTCTTATTCTTTCCCAGTCGGTTAAGTGGAACCCTGTCCCGTGGTTTTACTTCGATCCTCAAGTTATCAATGAATTGAAGATTTTTGTATTTGTGGACCACTCATCTGTTTCTGGCTGCCTCTCTCTTCCCTGCAGTGTTACTGTTCTTACTTTTTATGGAGTTATGGGACCTGCTTGACAACAGGTTTTCCAAGCAGTGATTTATGCCTGCGTGTTTCCCCGGGTCCTCAGACCCTGTGTCTGGCTGAGGCTCTCTGCTGCTGGGTGCTGCAGGGACACGTCTCTCCATCTGGTGGGCTGGGGCCTGGGCCAGGCCCTCCCCACGGGGTGGTTGAGCACTTGCCTCCCGTGGGCCGTTGAGAACCGCCTCACGAGGTTTGACTCACCTGTGCGTGTCAGCTACACCCTTTTAAGATTCTGGTTTGTACGTGTGCATATCTGTTCAAACAGGTTGGGTGACTTGAGGGAGGCTGCTGCTGGAGGAGACTCTCACCAGGGACCCCAGAAGCAGTTGGCAGGCTGGTGGATGCCAGTGGGGTTGATGTGGATCCCTGGCCTGGGAGCAGCAGAAAGCCCGATGAACTCTCCCGGGACAACTAGCCAGGGGTTCAAGCCCGTTCCTGGGACTCATGGCACTGAGCTAGAGTTCTCCCACCTTGAGGAAAGGGGGGTCAAGATTGGAAGGTGGAACCATTCACGGCATCAGAGGCTCTCACGTTTGTGAGCCATGTCTACAATCAGCCTGACCCTTTCCCAGTGAAGGGGCTTCCCACACTTTTAGAGACAAGCAGGGAGCTTGGCATAGCAGCCACAGAAGCCGCCATGACCCCAGTGGTGAAAGGGAGCATCAGGGGTGGTGTCAGACCTGTCCAGCTGGCTGTGGACATGCTTACTGGCCCACCCCTTCCTCTTGACACATTTCTACTCTTCTGTGAACCTGGGAACCAATGGCAGGGACCGTGACCTTTTTTAGCCCCAACACAGCCTGCAGCCTTCCTCTGAGGCTGCCCCGGTCACGCTGTGGGGGTACAGATGGTCCGGGCTGAATGCTGCCTCTGTCTACAGGTTGTGCTCAGAAATATTTAGGATTATTTAACCGTTCTTCCCAGTGTATAAGCGTGTACACCTGCAGACGCTGCTCTAATACATTGCACTTGCAAATTTCAGTCATTAACCTCCGTCACGGCCCTGCAAGATGGGTTCTGTTACCATCACAGTTATACAAGAGGAGCACTGAGGTCCAGGGAGCTCTGTGAAGCCGCCCGAGGTCAGAGAGCCTGAGCAGTCTGGCTCCAGAGTGTGTGCTCTTGGCCATGAACTCTCAGTGGCCGCTGGGGAAGGAGGGATCCTGGTTCCTCCTCCAAGGACAGGTCCCGAGGTGCAGGTGCCGGTGTTGGTGCTGGTGCAGGTGTTGGTGCAGGTGCCGGTGTTGGTGCAGGTGTCTTTAGCTTGCCCCAAGTACAGTGAGACAGACCCCTCGGCTGCCTGCAGCTAGCGCTGCTAAGGGCAGCTCCTGTGCGTTGTGGGGAAAAGTTCTAGTCTTACGTCACCACAGCGGGTTCTGTGGCTTGGTCTCAAGGGACATCCTCTATTCGGTAGGTGTCCTTAAAAGTCGGATTCTGCCTTGGGCTCCGCCGTTCCTTTATTTTATTTTATTTTTTTTTAAAGATTTATTTATTTATCTTTTTAACAGACAGAGATTACAAGTAGGCAGAGAGGCAGGCAGAGAGAGAGAGAGAGAGGAGGAAGCAGGCCCCCCGCTGAGCAGAGAGCCCGATGCGGGGCTCGATCCCAGGACCCTGGGATCATGACCTGAGCCGAAGGCAGAGGCTTTAACCCACTGAGCCACCCAGGCGCCCCCGCCATTCCTTTATTCACTTATGAAGCGACCACTCTGCCGGGTGTAGGGCTTGTGCTGGGGGATGAAGATAGGTAAGATAGGTAGAGACATAGGGTCCAGTGGTTTGCTCTGGCAAGTGAGAAGACTGGTGTCCATAGTGTCCATAGTGTCACCAAACCCTGCTTCACATTTCCTGGAGCCCAGAGGTTTCCCCTGCCTCCCAGCCGGCCTGCTCGCCCAGCAAGGGCCCTCATGATGTCAGCCTCCAGGAATCGTTCCTGTCTGTTTCCCAGCATCAGCAATGTTGAAGTTGGCCATGATTCCTCGGAGATAAGTCAGAGCACCTTCTCCCCTCATTGCCTGCACTTTTCTAGTCTGGGGGCTCTCCGCTGTGCTAGACTGGGAAGTCAGCTCAGAACACTAGCTGCATTTCTCAATAGCATGGCTCAAGGAAACCCTTGGCACCTACAGTGTGAAGAGCGGTGTTTTGCATACAGGAGGTACCCAGTAAATGCTGGCTGAGTCAAATTCAGGTAAGGAACAACTCCATTTTCCCAGGAGCTACTAGGTCAGAAGTTATTAGGGTGCTTTAGAAAAGAACTACTTTTTGAGGAAGGTGAGCAAAGCTTGACTCACCGATGGGATTATTTCCAGGGCACCTCTGAGAGGGGTCAGTGGCCTTGTTCATTCCCTGTGAGTGCCGCGGGGGACAGAGCAGACAGGAGCAGGGGAAGGATGAGCCGAACAAAACAAGAGAAACTTTGGAAGTCAGAAGGAAATGGACTGAAAAGTCCATGTTGCTCTTTCTGCCGTGCGGTGTGTGCTGACTTCCTCGGTGTTTGATTACAGGCCTCAAGCACGGCGCAGGGGGGCCCAGCCCACCACCCCTCTCTCTCTCTTCCCCAGGCTGCGTTCCTCACTGGGGCTCCGGGCAGGAGCTCGCCAGCAGGCTCCCCTCCTCACCCCCAGCCAGTGTCGGCTCTGTATTTTGCAGGGAGTGTGTTGCATTTCACTTGGAGGGAGGAAAAAAAGTTTTGTTGCTTACAGAGTTTGAAAACCACCCCGGGCCACATGCAGGGCCCAGCTGTTAAATCCCTGGTTTGTCTCCTCCGGAGCCAAGCTTCTTCCAACCCGCCCGGTCCTACCCTCGCCCGGCCTCAAGGCCGAGAGAGCGGCTGTTCCAGGAGGCTGTTGCGGACCTCGTTCACGTGGTGGCCTCTCTCCCGTGGGATAGGAGCACACCCTCATCTCGGGCAGCTTGACGAGCTGGTGCGTGTCTGTTTGCACACCAGGTGAAGAGGTCATGGACGGAGCGCTCCCGGATCCAGGAAGGTTCCCTCATGTCCTGTGTGGTCAGCATCCACCCCTGGTGTAGCCACTGTCAGGGTCTCTGTCACTGAAGGGGATGGTGCTGGTTCTCGGACGTGATGTCACGGGTTAGCCTCGTGTCCACAAGGGACACTGACCTGTGTAGATGGCGCCCCAGGCTGCGTGCGTGTCCCTGGGTGGCCGCCTCCGGTTTGGTTTAACCCCCACCCAGTGAGGCTGTTCTCAGCTCTAGCCCCAGACTCCACGGGGTTTAGTTGAAGTGGCTGTAGGAGGTCTGACCATTTGGGAATTCTGAAAGCCTTGAACCACAACTTATTAAGGGTTTATTGATTAACAAAATAAATCAGGAAGAGATTCTTTGTCTTGTAGAATTTAAGGCCCCACCGCTGGTGTGTAAGGGGCTCTTACCCTCCGCCCTGTGGCTCTGTGGTTCCAGCTGCTGCTGTCTTCCTTGGCTTCCCTTTAGTCCACACCAGCTTCTGCGGGCCCCTCTGGCGGGCCTGGCGTCGTGGGAGAAGCTGAGACTCCAGATGAGCACAGGTGGGCCTGGGGGCTGCTCCACGGGTCGCAGGGCAACTGGTGCGAAGGCTCTCCCGTGAGAAAGGGAGATCTCGCCCCCGCGAGAATGTCTGAGCTTCGTGGCCGGAGCGAAGGCCTCATAGGCCGCCTGCAGCTTGCAGGTGTGGACCTGTGCGGGCCAGCGTCAGACCGCCCGTGCCCTGGGACGTCTGCTGCCTCGCACACCCGCCCCCTCGGCTCGCTCACACACCCGCAGGTGCTACCGTCACCTCGCAGCCCCCACCCAGGGCCGTCCCACGGAGAGCCGGGAGTCTGTTCTCCGTTTTCTCCCATCGGCCCGCTTGCCCCAAGGCAGCTCAGGCGCCAGCCCGCCTACAAGGCAGAGCTCTCTTGGCACCTTTGCTTCTGAGACAGGGCAGGGACAGACAAGAGGCCTCTTTCTGTGGACACGTGCTTCGCGGAAGGACCCCGAGGGCCCTGGGTAGGGGTTGTGGGAGGGAGACTTGTGAGGGCCATGCTGGAGGGCTTCGGAGACGATCGTCATGTCTGTATCCTGTTTTCCACGGCATGGGGGCCCGAGCCACCGGCTCCCCACCCACGGGTCCTGACCTCACTTCCCTCCCTGGTCTGTGATGATAATGGGGTGTTGCTGTGGGACAAAACAAACTTCTGTGTCTGTGTGATGGTCCCTCACGTGAAGGAGGAGGTGGCGCCCCGCCTCTGGGTTCTGGTCCCCTTGGGCCCATGGGCCGCTGTACCCATGCAGGGTTAGGGGCACAGAGCCCGGGCTCCTCGGAACATGCTTCCGTGGACTAGAAGGTGACGGAGGATCTCTGCAGGTCTGGGAGACCCTCCTGCAGGAAATGGTGTGTTGAGGACCCTCGTCCAGTCCTCAGGAGATGAGCTGCCCCAGGATCCCTTCTCCCCACGAGCTTGGCGTCTCCGGCCCTGTCTCTCCACCACACAGGCTGGGAGCAGTCTCCCCGGGGCGTGGCCCCATGGCTTGTCAGTCAGTGATGCCTCTCCTCAGCCCAGGCAGCAGAGGACTAGTCACGGCACGGCCTGGAGAGTGGCCCAGGGCTGTGCCACCATGAATGCCCCACACTTGGCCTTGATTGTGTTTCTGGGAGGCACGTAGTCTCTGGGCTCCCTCCCAGCCCTGGGAGCCTCCACTAGCCCGGTGGGAGCAGCTGCCACTCGGTCACCACCCGGAGGAGAGTCCAGGCAGTGTGACCTGTGTTGAGCTACAGTGAGGTCTCGCGGTTACGGCCCCCTTTCCTGGAGCACCGGCTGTGTGCCGCTTTCTGCCAGCATTTGCACGGGCTGGGGAGAAGAGGACCCCGGGGACTCCGCCCAGCCTGTCAGGTCACCTGACCAAGGGCCCGCCTTTAAGTGGCAAAACCAGGTCTTAAACCCTCAGTTGCTTCCGATGTCTTTCATGTCATTCCCTGACTCCACCTCTGGAAAACAGACACCACCTGCCTGCCCGGCCGCACTCGGAAGTCATCTCCTCTACCCTGCACCCCCGGCCCCGCACCTCCTGGACACTGGCTGGGGGCTGTGCGACTCCCTCAGCGTCCAGCACGTACCTGTGAGAACCCCTCTCCCAGGCGGCCCTGTGGGTTCCGACTTGTGCTGCGGAGACGGCAGGGACGAGGTGAACCTGACCAGCTCTCCCACGTCCTCCTCTTTGGGGCTGTGAGCAGAGTATCATGGCAACTCCCCTGCTCCCTGGCACACCTGGACATGTCCCTCAGCAGATGGCCCTTCAGTGGTATGACTACGGGTGCACAGCGAAAGGGCTGCCTTACTGTGTTGGCAAGTTTTGGTCTTTGAGAAGGGCTGAGAGAGACCACAGCCCTGTGAACGCCCATGTGTGATGCGTGTCTCCAGGCACTCTGGTGAGCAGCGGCCCCTCTGCTTGGGACCGCACTCGCTCAGCATGCACATATATTTGAGTCTCACAAAAGCCCTATGAAAAATGTGTTTTTGTCCCTTTTTTTCTTGAAGGAGGAAATATGCTCAGAGAAGTTTAAATTATCCAGAGGCACAGAGCCAGAAAGGGACAGCTGGGAACTTGCCCTGCAGGGCCTTGTGCCTCCTGACTCTGCTCTCCCATCTCTGTGGGTGAGACATAACTGGTCCAGACCGCATCCCACCTCAGCCCCTCCCCGTCCCTGGAAATGGCCCCGTTTTGTAACTCTTGAGGTCATACTAGGATGTGACCTCGCTTCCTTAAGGGGCTTCCACTGGAGTGGATTTCCACGTCCAATAAGTCCCATGGAGGCAGGGACAGGTGAGAAAACTGGCCTTCACCTCCTGCGTGCCTCCAGCCTGCCAGCTCCACCTCTCAAAGCCGCCAGGTCTCCTGCACCGTGACCCTCAGCTCCGGAGCAGCCAGACCCGCCCTCACGGTTCGCACCTGCCGGCAGCCCTTCTTCAGCCTGGTGGGCTCAGGCACCGCTTCCTACCTGGGGAGTCTGCTCCCAGTGGGGTGTCCCGGGGCTTGACTTCCGCCGTGGAGTCCTCAGCTTACCACTGGAGCTCGGTAGCTCTTTTCTGCATTCTCTCTGGCATCAGCCCCAGTTCTTCTGTTCACTCCCCTTGTGACTGTGGTCAGGGACCAAATCCTTCCAGGTCTCAGTCTCCTGGCCTTTAAAATGGGATCAGCGACACTCCTGGACGGTGGTTAGGGTTAAAGAGAGCTTGCACAGAAGGCATGGCACTGACCACGCCTGCTCGACCATACTGGAAGCCCCTGCCGGACAGAAACCATGGACCCTGTCCCTAGATCTCTGTGTCTTCCACTCACAGCCCTGCCCCACATCTCTGTTACGCAGGGCTGGGTCCATAGACACAGATCATGTGTGTGAGCAGAGGAGCACACGTGTGACCTGTAGCACACACACGTGCTCACTGAGGTGACCCAGGGGCATTGGGTTCTCCGTCCCCAGCGCCCTCACAGGGATATTCCCCTGAGCCGTCCTGTGGCTGCCGGCAGGCCATCATCCCTGCAGGTTGGGGTAGGTGGATGGGGCCCAGGAAGGGGCCAGGCTCTGCTGTCGGCTACACCCCATCTGACTCACAGGTCTGTGGCCTGATTTTAAACTGTTCCAACACATCAGCTCAGGAAGTCATCCCACGGCAGGTCCCACGCTCCAACAAATGCCACATGAGAATAACAGCCTTTGCTTCCGGATCATTTTGTGAATGGAAGTCTTCCACCATTTTCTCTGGGGCAGACGCACGCACTCCTGCTCCTTGGCCCTGTCCCCAGCGGCCTGCTACGGCTGCATCACTGTACAGACAGGTGTCTGAGATCTGTGGCGTCTGGGGCTGCCTGTGCTCCTAACACCTGTGCTGCAGCCAAGCCGCTCCGTGCCTCTCTTCACCTGGGTGTTTCTTTTCCTTAGACACACAGTTCGAATCAGGGCCTGCGTCCTATAGTTTCCTTGTGTGCATTTCTCAGTTTGTAACTACACATCCACATGTGTGATCACCGCCCAGCACTGGGCTCTCAAACAGCCATCGGCCCCATGAAGGCCCTCGGCCCTGGCACCAGGTACCACGCACACCTGGCATTCAGTAAGGGTTTGTTCAAGGCACCAACCCTAAACAGCAGCCCCTAGCAGTGACTGGCGAGATGCCCCCTGGGATGGGTACAGCCCTGCTTTCCAGACTGATGTGTGCCTGAGTCACTGGGAGTCTAGTGACTCCCTTCTTAAGCCTGGGGCCTGAGGTCACGCATCTGTAGCCGTTCCCAGGTGGCAGTGATGCTGCTGGCTCAGGCACACACGTTGGGGAGGTCCAGCCCCAGAGAGCCTGGCTTCACTGGCGACAGGTGGGCCCGGAGTGCTTGGCTCCCTGGGCTCTCTTGGCTTAGGCAGGAGTCACAGCTCTGGGCTGGGCCTTGTGGCTTTGCTCCATGCTGCGCCCTAAGGATCACGCTAGATTCAGCAGGGCTGGAACTCAGGACCCTGGGATCCTGACCTGAGCTGAAGGCAGAGGCTTCACCGACTAAGCCACCCAGGCGCCCCTCTAAGACAGCATTTCTTTTGGCTTAATTACATTTCATCCTGGGAAGGTGCTTCCTCTGGTGAAAATTTAACATTTTTGACAACTAAATATTTTGGTGAATGTTTTCCCTGAACATTTTTCTGATGGCTAACCCCCTTTGCTCTCACCTGAGGGGCCTGGAGGCGGGGCCTCCGGGGTGTGGTGGGGTCGGGGCCTCCGGGGTGTGGTGGGGGCGGGGCCTCAGTGGTCACCGTGGGGAGTCTCCGTTGGTGGTGGTGGGGGGGTGCGGTGCTGGCCTAGGACACTGGGTCCCTAACGCTGGGCCGGGAGGTGCCCCGCAGAGAGAGCTCGGGGGCGCCGCAGGGGGAACGGGATGGATAACCAGGGAGGCAGGGGTGCGTCAGCTTAACTCTGCGCTTGTCGTGCGCCAGAGGACAAAGGAGTGTCTTTTACCCAAGACCGCACGTCCCTCCGGGAAACGACCCTAGGGACCCCGAGGCTTCGGCCTCGGGCCCTGGTCAGCGGGAGCGGGGTCCGAATGAGGCTCAGTGTCCAGGACCCTCCCGGACCCCTCAAGGTGACAGCAGTTTCAGGGTAACTGAGGCGTCTAGGCCCGGAGGGCATTTTTTAGGTAAAGCAAGTCCTCGTTGGTCAGTGCCGCGATCAGGAGCGGAGCGGGTGTGCGGGAGCCTACCCGCGCGCCGCTTCCAACAGCCTCTCAGCGGCCGGTCC
Source organism: Mustela nigripes (assembly GCF_022355385.1). NCBI lineage: Eukaryota > Metazoa > Chordata > Mammalia > Carnivora > Mustelidae > Mustela > Mustela nigripes. The sequence continues at coordinate 91,538,425 of NC_081564.1, read as the reverse complement.
TGCGGCCTGCGGGGATCGCCCCGTCCCCAAGCCCGGCCGCAGCGGTGCGGCCGCCCCCTCCCCGGGCTGTGTGCGGGAGACTCCGCGGTGACCCGCCGGAGCTGCCGGGAGACAGCAGGGGTGACCCGCCGGGGCCGCGCGGAGACAGCAGGGGTGACCCACCGGGGCCGTGGGGAGAGACCCGCCGGCTGCCTTCCCCGTGCGCGTGGCACCGACCGACGCGGGCGCTCCGGCAGGTACCACGCGCCCCGGCTCCCTGCGGCCGGTCCTCCCGCCCGCGCGGTTTCGGGGCCTCTTCTGGGCTGGGCTCCCCCGCCGCCTGGTGCCCAGAGCCGCCCCGCGCGCACGGACCCGCCGGCGACGCAGGAGCCTCGCGGGACCCTGGTTACTCCGCAGGTGGGTCTGGGGCCGCCGGACTGCGGGACCTGGGGACGGCGCAGCACGACCACAGACCCGGTTCTTTGCCTGGTGTGACTGGTGTGAGGCCCAGTGCAGGAGCGCGTCTGCGACGCGGACACCAGCTGCTTCCGCGCGCGCCTTCGGGCGAGCCCTGGGTCTCCAGCACCGGCGCGGACCGCCGCGCCGTGGGAAGTGGGGTCACAGGCTGCTTCCCGCACAGACGGCCCACATGGTTGGGGACCCTTCCGGGTCGCCTGTCCCCCGCTTGCGTGCAGATAGTCGTCGGGACACCGCCTCCTTGGGTCTGAAGGTGACCACGCTGCTTCGCAGTGACACCCGGCGTGGGGGAGGGGCGCATGATGCTGCGGTTCGGCCTCAGATCTAACCCGCAGACCTGGGCATGGGACCCGGCTTATGACTTCATGCTCCCTCTCCTCCTGTGCTCCTGTTTTGATTTAATTAAAACTCTAGAATTTTATTTTAAAACCAGTTAATAGAGGTTTAATTCCTCAGCTGAGTGAAGACTTGCGTGCAGGAGCAATACTGGTCTAGAACAACCAGGCCTGCTCTGGGGCTGGTACCCCAGGCGGGAGCGGTGCTAGTTTGCTGCTTTCACTCAAGGGTAATTACAGATCGGTGGCTGCATCGGGTTTGGGAGGCATCTTAGAAGTGACTCGGTTACTAAACAAACTTCAGCTGGTAAGGAATCTACCTTAATGCCTGGCTCCCGTGGCCTTGCGGGGTGAGTCTGACGACACCCCGTCACGTCCCTGTGGGCCCAGTGACTTACCCTTCCTCACTCAGGGGCCTCTGACAGCTGGAGATGCCTCCACAAGACCGCAAGCATCCAGAGAAGGAATGTTTTCAGATAAGTGAAAAAAAGCACAGAGAGGGCCAGTGTAGAGCGTGTATTACTGTGTGTTTAGAAAAGGACTGTGGATAGAGTTCACATACAATGCCTTCACATGGCTTTGAAGGGCACAGACAGCTGAAATCACTGGTTCCTGTAGGGAGGGGGCTGGGTGGCTGGGAGACTTTTTACTGAAAACCTTTTGAATTTTGAGCTATGTGGTTCTATCCCTATTCAAACCATAAAGAAAAACATACCAAGCAGTGTGGTTCCAATTCTTTCTTAAAGCATGCGTGTTGGAGGTATGCAAGTACACATCCTCACACACGGCTCAGGTCTCGGTCAGACAAGGGCTCTCACGAGCCGGCCCAGGCGCTGGACCAGCCCCAGAGCGGGTGAGCTCCGGGCTCCAGCTGGCACCCCAAGCCTCATACCAGATGCTAGACCCCGATTTTCCTCTTTTTTTTTTTTGGTCTTGCATGAATCTTGCTGGTTTCCCCATGGTGACTGTGTTCACAGGCATGTATGGCCAACTTCTGTGCTATTTCAGAGCAAAGACTACCTTGCTTAAAATGCATAAGAAGGAAGAATGCTTTTTTTTAAAAAAAAAAAAAAAACAGCCAGTTTTTTGAGGAAATGATGAAAGAGAGTAGACCTTGAGAACTAGAGAACTTGCCCTTCGATTCCCGTTTCTGTGAAACCCACCTGAAGAGGGAGACGAGCCGGGGGCAATCGAGTCGGACGCTGTGGCAAAGAGAGACCATGAACCCACAATCGCACCCCCAGGATTTGAGCTGCCTGCCTCCGCGAAGGGATAAGACCTCTCTCCCAGGCGGCTGGAGATTAAAGATGGTGTATGCGCCTCCCCACGAAACTGTCAGAAGCACAAATCTGTGTGAGGCTTCAGTCTTCAAGTGAAGTAAACAGAGAGGAGTCAGCCTCCCTGTCCTCTCCGAGCATGCAGGGACCTCACGAGGGGTTCAAGCCCCTAAACACTGCCCGGAGCTGGAAAGACAGCCGTGGAGACGGCCTCAGGGAGAAGATGGTGCTCAGCTTGCTTTTCCTCTTCCCTGTGACTTCAGCCCTCGCAGCAGGGATGACAATGAGCCAGAGCTGCCTCTCAGTCATCAAAAAATGTGCCATTTTAGAGTTTTAAGGAAAACAGCACCTGAGCGAGTTTAAGAGGAAACCTGGGGACCATGTTTTCCATCGTAGGAAGAATGACTTTTCGGTTAGCTTGGAGTGGTAGCCACTTAGTGCTGCAGATGTGAACTGAATCAGAGTCAGGAAATGGGGTCTTTTTTCCAGCCTGGAATCCAGGTGCTCCGTGACCTTGGGCAGACGTCTCACCCTCTCTGGGGCCCTCAGTATGGAAGTTGGAGGGGCCCTTCCAGTGGGGAAGCTTAAAATTTAATTGTGCACATGAAGACAGGCAAGGCCAACATGTGCTCCGCCATGTTCTACAGAAAACAGATTTTTTTGTAACATACAGAAAGTGTACAGAGATCTCATTAGCTATCAAGAAAAAGAAAATTTTACATTTTTAGTATTTTTAACCTGGAAAATAAGAAATAATCCTGGTAGCGCTCCTGGAGTCCCGTGACACTGAACGATGAGAACAGACTGGAACTGTCTCTTGTGACTCCAGAAGTACCATCTGAACGGAGTTTTAGTTTCTGAAGAGAAGAGGGACTGAGGGCCCTTTGCAGTTTGGAGCAAGGGAGGAGATGGGTGTGAGGGAAGGCAAGTTCTACCCTGCTCCGAATGCCCGCCTTCTGTCCTTACCAGCCGATCCAAACTGGAAAATCCTGCCCTACCAGCTTGGACTGTGTCTCACATCCTGTTTCTGTTCTGCAAACCCAGCAGTGATGGGGAGGGGGCTTCTCTGAGTTCTTAAGTCTTTATTTTCTATACTGGTGTAGGCTGACAACACATAACTGGTCACTTGGTCCCTTAGGGTTTCCTGTGTGCCAAGAGCAAAAGCAGGGTCCGCATTGAACCCGTCTGATGTCACTCTCTGGGCTTTCTGTGTTTCCGAATACAGCTTCCAATCAGCCTTCAATTGGCTATTTTAAAAAATCATTCTTTGAGGTGAAACTTAAAAAAAAAAAAAAGGCTCTATAAGCTATAACTCATGTGAAATAAAATTCACAACTTCAAAGTATAAATTTAGAAGTTTTTAGTATATTGACAGAGTTGTGCAGTCATTACCGCTATCTAATTTGGGAACATTTTCCTCACCCCCAAAATAACCCTCCTACCCATTAGCAGCCATTCTCAATCCCGTCTCTCCCCAGCCCCGGGCAACCAGGGGTCAGTTTGCTCTCTGACTCTGCCTATCTGGTACCTTGCACGTACGTAAACAGGCTCATACGTGAAAAAAACCTGTATCTGGTCTTTTGTGTCTGGCATCTTTCACTTAGCATGTTTTCAGGGTTCATCTTTATTGTAGGACATGTCGGTACTGCATTTTGGGGGACAGTGTAAGGCCAGGATCCACTCAGGAGAGCCTGGCACTGTCCAGGGAAAGCCTGCGGCCCCATACCAAATGTTACTGCTTCAGACCCTAGTCTTGCTGCAGGGTCAGCGTGCCTGGTGTAGACCAATAGAGGCTCCCAGCAGGTAGGAAAGCTGACTGCCTCTGGAGTTGTCTTTTAATCAGAAGAAACAAGTTACAAGCAAGCAAAAATACACTCGGACTCCCATTTATGTCCCACCTCTGTAGTTCCATTCAGCGGTGCTGCTTGTTTTTACCGTGGATTCAAGTTCACGGGTCGTGTGCTGCTATTGCAGCCTGAAACATAGCTTTAGTATTCTTACAAGACAAGTCTGCTGGTGGCAAATTCTCTATTTTTGTGTGTTTCAGACTCTCTCATTTCTCCCTCATTTGTGAAGGACGGTGTTGCTGGGTACAGAGTTCTCACTTGACATTCTCTCCCCCAACCCCCGACGTGACATCCCACAACAGTTTAGCCTCCATGATTTCAGACAGGATGTCATTCATACACTTGCGGACCCTTTCTATGTAATGAATTGTTTTCCTGCTTTTAAGATTCTCTCTCGGACTTTGGATTTTGACAGTTTGCCTATGGTACATCCAGGTGTGATCACATTGAGTTTATCTTAATTATAGATTGGACTTTTCGGTATGTAGATTAAATCAGATTTGGGAAGTTATGGACTTTGTTTCTTCAAATATTCCTTCTGCCTTTTTCACTCTAGGTAACCATCCAAAATAAAGACTTAAAAAATCTTTCACTGAATGAAAACTGTTTAACACTCCACGAGGCAAGTGTGGCGTTGGCTCTTTCGCTCCTTCTTGCCATGAATGTCCACACTGGGAAGCCTTCGCTGGGCAGTGAGTTGATGCGACTGAGGGCTCTGAAGGCACACCAGACCCCAGCTCTTGGACTCTTACCAGGTCGTGTCTTCCTTGGGATGCATGGTAGCCGGCCACAGATGTCTGAGACTCTGTTCGTTTTTCTCTTTCTGCTCTGTAGACAGTACAGTCTCAAACGACCCATCCTCACATTTGCCAATTCTTTCTTCAGCTGCGTCTAAAAGTCTGTTGAGTCCCTCTAGGGAATGTCTTCACTTCAGTTATTATATTCTTCAATTCCAGAATTTCCATCCAGTTCTCTTTTTTTTAATGATTTTCATCTCTTTGTTTATAACGTGTTCCTTGCTTTCATGGTTTCTGTGAGCTCTGTAGACGTGGTTTCCTTCAGTTATTTGAACATAATTATAATAACTGATCTCAGACCTCTGTCTTGTGAGCACAGCCTCTGGGACCCTAAATGACTGTTTGCTGCTCACTTTCCTCTGCATGGAGGCCATTTTTTTCTCTTTATAGATCACATAAATTTGTTGAAAACTCAACATTTTAAATAATATGATGTGGAAATCAAACCCTTTCCTCTGAAGGATTTGTGTTTGTTGCTGCTTTTTATTTAATGACTTCCCTAGAGTAATTCTGTAAAGTATATTATTGTCATGTGTGACCACTGTTAGGATCCTGGTCAGTTGGTAATTGAACCAAGATTTCCTGGAAGGATTTGAACTAGAGGCTGTGCTCTGAGGCTCTTGGGGCACACCTTTAACACTCCAGCTGCTTACAATTCACCTTAAAAGCCTTCACTCCTGACTCACAGAACCCCAAGATCGGAGAGATTAGAGCCTTCTCGGGGCTTTCCTGATCACACTGACAGCCCTGCCTATGTGAGTGGCTGTCCGTATCATAGGGATGAATCAGAGCTTGTCACAGCCTCCTGCAGAAATCTCATTCCCCTCCATTTCTTTTACTGTAGTAAAACACACATCACATAAGATTTGCCACCCAATCATTTTATGCATGCAGTTCAGTGTCCCTAAGTACATTCACGATGCCGCGCAGCTGTCCCCACCATCTCCAGAACTCCTTTGTCCTGTGAAACCCAAAGTCTGCCAATTAAGCAGTGACTTTCCAGTTCTTTGCGCCCACCACCTGCTTTCTGTCTCCGGGATCTGACGGGTCCAGTGACCTCATCTGCGAGGATCACACAGCCTGGAGTGCTCCAGGCTCGTCTGTGCAGTAGCAGGGCCAGAACAGCCCTCCTGTTTGAGGCTCAGTAACACGTGTTAACCCGCTGTGTGGGCGCATGCTGCATCACACTTAGCAGTTCCATACATTCTGAGCATTCTCCCTTTTTACAGGTTTTTATACTCCGTGGATCATGTCCTTTTTTTTTTTTCCTTAAGACTTTATTTATGAGAGAGCGAGCAAGTTTCAGGGAGGAGCAGAGGGAGAGGGACAAGCAGACTCCATGCTGAGAGCAGAGCCCAATGTGGGCATGACCTCAGGACCCTGAGATCATGACCTGAGCTAGAACCAAGAGTCGGACGCTTCACTGACTGAGCCCCCCTCTGTGGACAATGTCTTTTGATGCAGGAAAGGCAGATTTCCCTAAGTACAATGTCTGTTTCTTCTTTTGCTACCTGTGCCTTTGGTGTCATATCCAAGAAACCATTGCCAGACCCAGTGTCCTAAAGCTTTTGCACTAAGTTTTCATCCTACCATTTATAGTTTTAGGTCCTACATTTAGGTCATTTATCCATTTTGAAAGACTTCTGGTAACGGTATTACCCAAGAATCCAACTTCATTGTGATAAAAGCATCTTATTTAAAAAACTAAAGGCACGGAGTACAAATCTTATATTTTTACTTGCCATTTATATCAGATCACACAGGTTTCCTCTAGACGTAATAATTAGCAGGTAGGATTCATTGTTATGTAATTCTTGGTGTCCTTACCAGAAATTGAGAAAGTGAATTGTGCCAAGGGTTTGGATAAGAAATCATACAAGCCAATTTTTTCTAGCGCTTTGCTTCTAACAGCATTCAAAGTTGTCCTCATTAAATTGTCAGCTAATAGATTATCAAAAGTAACTTTAATGATAGAGCACTCTGTGATTATTTATCTTTGGCACACGACCTGGTGAGAGTCCGAGGGCTGGGGTCTGGCGTACCTTCGGAGCCCTCAGTGCCATCTCCTGGCACAGATGGTCAGTTTTATGTTATGTGTATTTTGCCACAATAAAAATGTAGGGGAAATGCTAATATCCCATGTCATACCTCTTTTTGTTAAACTTGGAGGTTCGTTCCACATGTGAAGCATGTTTGCCATTCTGCGGGACCAACAAAGCCTCGTTATCAAACGGGTCAGAGTAGCTTTATCTGCAGTTTCATTTCACGTCAGCACAGTAGGAAGTATTTTGAAGGAAACTACTAGAAGTGAGAAGCAGCTTAGCTGTGTCTAGACCACATGGGCTTGTCCAACGTGCTGACTCTCCCTGCTCACGCTGGGATGTGGCCTGGGCCCCACAGGGGTGACAGGAGGAGAGGCAGCCCGACTGGCTCAGAGCACGTGCGTGGCATCCGGTCTGGGGACGAGGCGCGAATGTCGCAGGTGCTCACTGCTCTCATCAGACGGGAGCCAACTCCCTTGACGTGTTTACTGAACGGGGGCGCATAGGGTTTCGGGCCACTCTGCAAGTTAACTGGCGTCGGGCCCGAGGTGGCACGGGGGTGCAGCTGCTGTTCAGACACACGTTCGTGATGGGACGGCATAACCCAAGCTGAGAAGGACCCCCCGGAGCGCATGCCGTAGGCTCGGCCCTGGGTGTCCTGATGAGTCTCGTGGCCGCCGGCTGCTGTCCCCGTGTGCAGAGGCCAGCCCGTGCAGCGTGCGGGGACAAATACGAAATCACACCTGTCTTTAAAGAACGCGGGGTGGGACTTTCAGGTTTGCTGAGCTGTGCACCCCGTGGCAGCAAGGGGGGAGCCCCGCCACACCCGCGTCGCCCCGCGTGTGGGAGGCAGACCGGAGGAGCCGAGCTTCCTCACGGAGGGTGGCCGCTCCCAGACCAACGTTTTCCGATGTCCCGCTGTTGTGTGCCTGGAAGTGTTTTATTCCTGGGGCAGTGCGGGGTGGGTGAGGACCTTGTTTCCTTTGGTTTTTTGCTTTTGCTTTGATTCTCAGAGATCTGTGGGTGAGGAGATTGGGAGACGGACTCCCCTAAAATCGTGGGTTCCGTGTGTGCAGTCCCCAGCCCGACAGCACCCGCTTCTCCCGAGAACTTGTTAAAAATGCAGGTCTTGCGCTGGCCTCCAGGTCAGCACAGTCGTGACCTCGGGGGGCCTCCAGATGGTTCTGACGCCCACCCAGTTTGAGAGCCACACAGACCCATGCGGTGGGAGCGATTTGCCCTGATGGCTTGACATAATGTCTAGATGACGGAACGACTCGTTCAGTCTAAACTTCATTGGCCGTTTTGTTTATGTGTATTTTGGAATCACTGTAATGAGTTTTCAGTTACGTTGGAGAGCACTCGTCTGTCCTGCCTGATGAATAAAGGCCTCTGTGGCCAAGTGAGGGACAGCAACCCACCCTAATCCGGAAAACCGTGGGCCCGACTAGCGGTGTCCTCAGAGGCCAACACGGTGCATCTGTGGGAGGTGACCTGCGGTCCTCTCCCCCGAGAGCTGCGTGGGCACCTGAGCCAAGACCAGGGACAGTCAGGTGTTCCCCAGAGCACACGGTGAAGACCAGCGTTTCTGGGGACAGGCCTGCTCTGTCCTTCTGGCCAGTGCCAGGCCCCTCCCGAGACTTGTGAACCCTTTTACCACCTTCCTCCAGCCCTTCACCTTGGCTTCCAGCCTAACCCTTTTGAGGCACAGTCATTTGGTCCTTTAGAAATGCAAACCCTATCCAGTCCGTTCCTAGCCTAAAGTCCTTGCAGGACTACCCGCTGCCCTCAGGCGAATGCAGAGCTTCCAGGGGGCTCTTGCTTCCCTCCTGCCCCTGAGGGTCTGACCCTGCCTCAGGGCTGTCCGGACCCTACCCTGCGCCTGCAGGGCAGCCGTGGGTGGAGGCCCTCACCAGGCTCCTGTCATTTCAGCCACCGTCCTGTGATTAGTTTTGACATTGCTCTTCCCGTCAAGACGGAGCCCCAGTGCCCATCCTGCCCACAGCGCTGGTGGAGCTGCTCCCCACACTCTTGTCTTTGTGCAAGCTCCGTGAGGACAGGGTTACTGTCACATGCTTGTCTTCCAGGGAACAAGCCTTATTTCGGGCACCCTTCCCCACCACTCATTTACTCCCTGTCTCTCGCGCTGTAGTTTGGGGCTGAGTTCCGGAGGTTCTCCTTGGACCGCCACAAGCCGGGGAAGTTTGAAGACTTCTACAAGCTGGTCGTGCACACACACCACATCTCCAACACGGACGTGACCATCGGCTACGCGGACGTGCACGGGGACCTGCTGCCCATCAACAACGACGACAACTTCTGCAAGGCTGTGTCCAGTGCAAACCCTCTGCTCCGGGTCTTCATCCAGAAACGAGGTACGGGGCGGGGGTGCTGCCTACAGCACCTACACTACACCTACACTGGTGCAGCACCCACTGTCGTCTGTCAGGACAGAACCACATGCTTCTCGTGTCTAGCCCCTGGGCAGATGAAAGAAAGTGATGTTTGTTTGGTCAATGTTAATTTGTTACACAATTCAAAGATTTTTTTTTTAAGATTTTATTTATTTATTTGACAAAGATCACAAGTAGGCAGAGGCAGACAGAGAGAGAGAGGAAGGGAAGCAGGCTCCCCGCTGAGCAGAGAGCCTGATGCAGGACTCGATCCCAGGACCCTGAGATCATGACCTGAGTCGAAGGCAGAGGCCTTAACCCACTGAGCCACCCAGGTGCCCCTTGTTAGACAATTTTAAATGCATTTTCCGTCTTCACTAGTGTTGACTTCTGACGTCCAAATACTGAGGAAGGAATAATATTGACGCTGTCATATTTAACTGGAAGCAAGGAGTTCACTAACAAGCAGGCTTTAGCCGTAGCGCGGGAGTGAAGCTGTGGCTGCCGGTGTGTTCTCCACCGTCTTCTCAGAGTGGGAAAATGATGCGAGCTGTAAATTGTAACCTTGGTTAACTTTTCGGGCTCAGGACCTAGCTTTGCTGTAACAGTATCATTTTATGGGAAAACAGCTGCTCATGTAGGTTTCTGGTTAGGAGGGAGGAGCCCCTGAGCCACTCCCAGCTGCATTTTAGATGTTTGTTTCCATCTCAAACCTGGGAGAAACTTCCATTTCCCAGTGAAATACTGAGGAGAACCCCTGCAGGTGAGGCTCGACATTTGGAAAACGGTGCTTCCTGGGCGACTTGGTCATGACCAGACCTTCTGTGCCCCCAGCGAGCACCTCGGGGACCCCGCTGGCCGCCTGCACAGGGCAGAGCACCTCGGGGACCCTTGCAGGGGGACAATAGCAGCTCGCAGTGGGGACGGGGGCTGGGCACACCCTGTAGCCGTCACAGGGTTGGGGGCAGGAGGAGGCTGGGACCCTGGGCCATGTGTGGGGCCAGGAGCCCGGCTCTAAAGGCAGGCAGGGTCCCCGCGGCGCGGACGGCCGTCAGGACGTAGGTGCCGTCAAGCGGCCACACATCCAGGTGCCTGAGCGTGCTGGCCGGCAGCCCGTGCTCCGTGAGGACTCGCTGGGGCCGAATGGTTTGTGGGCTGGAAGGGAGCACACAGAGGGGGAACCACAGGAGATCTGCCGACCTCCCTTTCCTACGGGCCCTCTGGCATGAGATCACACAGCTTTGCCTCTGCCGTCTTGCTGAGCTGAGTGTCCCGCTGATGGTTCCCAGAAGCCCTCTCAACTGTCACTTCCTCACAATGACGTCAGCTCCGTCCCAGCCCCCAGCGTGCTGGGCCCCCAGCTCAGCCGCCGCCTCCGGGGTCCTCCTGCTCTCATCCCCTTCCCTGGGACCACACCTGCCCCCCCCCATCTGGCAGCCTGTGCCGCCCGTGTCGCCCCGCAGCTCCCTCACACCACCCTCTGCCAGCGGCCCGAGCTGCTCTGCCTCATTCCCGCACGTCCCCCAGCTTCCCTGTGTGGCGGGTGGCTTCTGTCAGCTGTTCTCTGAAGGCCACACTCCACACCCCACGGCTCCGCCCTGGCCGCCCCAGGTCAGGGTGGGTGTGCGAGCTGCAGATCTGCACAGGGCCCCGTCAGCCACCACACAGGCTGCCCTCCAGCGCGCGCGGGCCTGGGGACCGAGGCCCCGCCAAGAGCACCCTTCTGGGCTGAGGGCTGGTGGCGCCCGGCACCCCGCGCTGCTGATTCACTGAGGCTGAGATGACGCGGGAAGCCCCGGGGCTTGTGTGTTTGCAGCTGGGCACGCGTCCGCTTCCCGAGGGAAGCTCCGATTTCTTTGAGGCCCTCCATCCTGTCTTAATTGTTTACTGTTCCTTCTCCACTGTCCTCGGACAAATAGCCCAAAGTTTAACCCCGCTGGCTTCAGGTTTCTGAGCCCCTGGGTTTGCAGTGTGAGCACGTTCCCTGCAAGCCTGACTTCCTCTGTCGGGTGACAGCAAGGAGCATGGGGGACCTCAGTTCAGACCCTTGTCACCGGCTCTGTGACCAACTGGTCCTCAATGTTGTTTCTGGTCTGTAAACTGGACAGCTGTGCCCACCTCACATAGCTGTCAGACTTGAGTAGGAACGTGCCCCTAACATTCATTCAGCCCAGCCTCGTGGTCCCATCTGTGGGGACACTAGGGCTCCATTCTTACCATCCTCAGTGGACGGTCACTGTGAGCACTGTGTCCCGGTGGGAGAGGCAAGGAGCTTGGGTTTTTGTGAACGGCAGGAAGCAGGAGCCATCTTCATGCCCTGCATGTTCAGGATGGACTTGATGACCGGGGGAGTGTCCATCCGTGGGCAGGGCCTTGCTGAGGCTACCCTGTGAGGGGACATCCAAGTCCCCTGTCCTTTCCCTGCAGCACGGGTTCCAAGATGTCCGTCACATATGCTGTTCTCCTGGTTGGGCTGTGGCCACACACTCTGTCCGTCACATCCTGACCTTATGCACCTGGATGCGTCCTATAAGAAAAAGCTCATTACTGTCCCGCGTGAAAAGTCCTCAGTTTTCCAACAGCTGTTGAAGTGAACCCACAGTTTGGTTTGGGAAAACTGCTTTGCCACTTACTAATCTCTTCCCCAAACCTACACAGATGTCACAGTAAAACTCCAGACCCGTGTCCCTTCACCAAAGCCCCAGGGTGTGGGACTCACCTTCCCACACCAGAACGTGTGGGGGGCTGTTCACGGCAGCCATAAGTGGACAGCCTGGATGTGCCACGGGACAGGACAGAGGGGCCGAGGGGTCACGGACACAGCACACAGGCACCTTGGAGAGAACGGGAGGCAAGAGCAGCCGGGCGTCCAGGCTGCTGTCCTGGGGCCCTCCCACCCCCCTCCCGGTGAGGTCGCCCACATTCAGTACTCAGGGCACCCGTGGGGCCGTTCGCAGACGTGCAGAGCAGGAAACAGTCAGCGGCCGATGCGGCTGACGTCGGAAGGGCTCCGCTCCACCTTCCTGCATCTGCTCTCAGGCGGGAAAACGTCCTTCCCGTGGTCCACGCAGTGTCCTCTTTGTCACTTTCTTCTGCGTTTTCTCTTCTTTAATTGTGGCAAAATCCATATGACGTAAAATTTGCCATCGACCCGTTCAGGGACTTTAAAACATTCCCAGTGATGTACAACCAACGCCGCCCTCTGTCTCCATGATGATTTTCATCTTGTAGGACTGAGTCAGTCTGTCTTATAACGAACTCCCCAAGCTGCCCTCCCTCAACCCCCAGCACCCGCCACCCTGCTTTGTGTCTGTATGGTTGTGACCCTCCGAGAACCTCGTAGAAGTGGAATCCCACAGCATTTGTCTCTGTAACTGGCTCATGTCGCTGAACACAGTGTCCTCAAGATTCATCCACATTGTCATGTTGCACAATCTCCTTCCTTTGTGAGGTTGGCTACCATTCTTCCGTGTGGACAGAGCACATTTCGTTCGTCAGTCATCCATCAGCAAACATGGGGGTTTCCTCAGTGTTTTGGCTTTGTGAATAATGCAGCTATGAATGTGAGACAACATCTCTTTGAGACCCTCCTTTCAATCCTCCTGGGAACACACCCTGTACTACGTATGCTGCTGCTTCATGTGGTAGCTCTAGTTCTGATATTTTGAGGAACTGCCCTACGGTTCTCCACAGGGGCTGCCCCAACTTGCATTCCCACCAGCAGTGCACAGGGGTCCAGTTTATCCACATCCTCTCCAATACCTCTTGTTTTTAGGATTTTCTTTTTATCTTTTTTCTCCCCCCCCCCCAGTGCTGGGCTTGAACTCACAACCCCCAGATCAAGACCTGAGCTGAGATCAAGAGTGAGCCACCTAACCGACTGAGCCACCCAGGTGCCCCTCCGATTTCTCAAGAGCAGCCATCCCAATGGGTATGAGGTGGGATCTCGTACTTTTGACTCCTAAGTCCCCATTATTTAGGGATGTTGAGTATATTTTCAGTGCCTAATGGCCACTTGTCCATCTTCTTTGGAGAGATGTCTGTTCAGGTCCTTTGCCCATTTTTGCACCAGATTCTCTTTGGTTGGTGAGCTTCAGGCGTTGTTCATATTCTGGATGCTCAGCCCTTATCAGATGTATAACTGGCAAGTATTTTCTCTCATTCTGTGGGCTGCCTCTTTCCCCTGTGGAATTATGTCTTTTGATGTACGACATTTGTAATTTTGTACAAAGTCAAATTTGTCAATTTTTTCTTTCAGTAACTGTGCCTTTGCTGTCAAATCCAAGAAATCACTGCCAAATCCAACGTTCTAAGGCATTTGTCCTAAGTATTCTTCCAAGGCTTTTATAGTTTTAGGTCTTACATTTAGGTTTTTAGCTTTTATAACTGGCCACGTGTTAGCCTTCCCTGAGACCTTCCTCCATGCACAGCTTCCCAGGACTGTCTCCTGTCCTTCCCTTGCGCCCGTCCGACTCCCAGGAGCAGCTCTTGTAGGAGAGGCTCAGTGGGCACCCGACAGCCACTGCTTTGTCTGTCTGGCCACGTCTTGGTTTCTCTCTCACTTTGCTGCATGGTTTTGCTGGATAGAGGGTTCTCTGCTGACCGGTTTTTCTTCTTACAGCTTTGACCGTATTGGTACACCTTCGCTGAAACCAAAGTTTCTGATGAAAGGTCTGCAGATAATCTTACTGGGCGTCCTCTCTTAGATGTGAGGACTCTCTTGTCTCTCGCTGCTTTCACGGCTCTCTCTTTGTCTTGAAAGTCTGGGTGTAAAGTATCTCCAAGTGGGTCTCTCTGACTTCATCTGACTTGGAATTTGCTGACCATCTGGAATTTTATATACATGTCTTTCTGACAGTTAGGAAGGCTTTCTGCAGCCATTATTTCTTCAAATACTCTCTCTGCCCTTTTCTCCTCCTTCGATTCCCACAGTGTGTACACTGGTCCTCTTGATGGTGTCCCATGGGTCCCTTGGGCTCTGTTTTTTTTTTTTTTTTTTCATGGACTTTCCATTCCACAGTGTTAATCATTTCCACTGTCCCCAAAGATGTCCTGTCTTCGAGTTCACTGATATTTCTTCTGTCTGCTCAAATCTGTTTTGCGTCCCTCTACTGAGCTTTTCATCTCAGTTACTATACAGCTCCAGACCTTTTTTTTATGTTCATTCAGCCAGCATATGGTACATCATTAGTTTTTGATGTAGTTTCGTTAATTTCCTATAACACCCAGACTTGTTTGGGTTTCTTTTCTGATTTTTCAACTTCTTTATTTATATTTCCATTTTGTTCATACTTTTTCTTTAATGATTTTACCTACGTCTTCCTTTAGTTCTTTGAACATCTTGAAGACGGTTGTTTTAAAGCCTGTCTAGTAGATCTGACTCAGGTCTTTTTCAGGGACCGATTCTGTTGACTTCTCCTTTTCCTTTCAGTGGGCCAGACTCTCCTGTTGCCTTGTGTGTCCTGTGATTTTTTGGCTGACTGACCACTGGACGTTCAAGTCTCATGATGTGGTGACTCTGGAAATCAGATTCTCCCCCTTCCCCAGGGTTTGCTGTTTTGCTCTCGAAGTTCTCTGGATTGTCGGTGGCGGGCTGTCTCTGTGCCGAGAACCAGCCTGAGGTGTAAGCTGCTGTCTCCTCGGGTCTTGTCTGAGCCTTTCCGTGGGCACGCACAGTCCCTCTTAATTCCTACCTGTGCAGCTGTTTCTGAATGTCCTAATGTGTGGCTCCCAAAAGGGGGCCAAGGGGGCCCTTGCCCTTTCAATGCCCTTGGCGTCGCTGGAGCTGGAGCTGGAGGGGTGACAGCGATGGCCACCAGGCTCGGTGTCGGCACCTGTGTGATGGGAAGCCACCGTCCGTGTCAGAGCGTAGACCCTGCTACTGGGAGGACAGGTCCTTGCCCACCTGGCTTCTGCAGGCTGTTCCAGAAATACGTGCACAGCTGCCTGCAGCGTGGCTGGGTGGCTGCGACCATGCTGAGAGCTCGGAGAGACCCACACTGACAACTTCCCCTGCCTTCGGCAGATCCCACAGTCCCCAAAGAGTCCCATCAGACAGTCTGCCCCTGGGGTCGTTGCCTGGGTGGGGAGAGATTCCTGGTGCTCCCTGCTCTGCCCTCTTCCCAGCATCCTCTGTACTTTTCTTATGATGTCCCTGTTGAAAATGACCCCAGGCATAGTGCCGGAGTGCTAGTCTTCCTCAGTGCAAAAGGGATAGCGTGTTCTCTATGTAGAAAGTGCTCTTGGCTGTGAGCTCAACATTGTGAATTGGTGACATACAATGAATTTGTGTCTTTAAACAGACACACACATAGCACAAGGATTTGTGTTGCTCCGTGGATAAAGACATGATCAAGAGGCTCACAGGAACCTACCCCTATATTTTCCCAGGAGTCATGGTTCCATGTTCCAGAGACTTTATAGAACATAACTACCGTGAATAATGAGAATCAACTCTATACGAGAAGTCCAGAACGGGACGATCCACAGAGACAGACACAGATTCGCGGTGCTGGCAGAAGGGGTATTGGGAAGGTTAGGGTTTCTTTACCGTACACTGGAAATATTCTGGAATTCAGCAGTGATGTTGACTGCTGGGCTTGTAAATATACTCAGGGCCATTGAATTTTACTCTTTAAGTGGGTAGATATATGGTACGTAAATTAAGCTTCAATAAATATATCTCAGTATCTCTGTTTGAAAAGTATGAGATTTAAACCAGACTCTCCTGGGTCTGAGCTTGGACCCTGGGTGATGTCTTTAGCCTTTGTTTCCGAAATTCAGCCATTTTCAATAGGTGTGAATACTTGCACTTTGTGATTAATTTCTGTGGCATCAAAACTCAAGACAGTGCTCAGGACCCTCCAGTTGGCTCCTGAGGGGCATGTGTTTTGGGCCCATTGGTAAACCTAATAGGAACGTGACCAACCCTGGGCAAGGTCAGCCAGACCTGCCACGGTTGCCCGTAGAAATCTTGTTCGTTGTAGCCGATGTCTGAATGTGACTTGCAGTGATTGTCATTTTGAAGGAGTGGTACAGGTTGTTATTTAACACATTAAATAAGTAAGAAAGCATATATAGTGTTGTATCACCTATTTGCTGTCGGATTTTTATCATCTTCAAAATAACTTATTTCCTTTGTAAATACATGTGTTTTACTTACTGCTTTTAAGAATGTGATTCTGAGAAGCAGTTTCCCAGCACTGTCAGATTCCTGAGAGCCCATGGAGCGCTCAGGGTTAAGAACCCAGTTGTGCATAGTCTGCCCTTGGGAGCTCAAATGACAGGCCAGGAATGACTCAGACTTTGCCCCCCTGGGACTGAGTTGGGGACATCTTCCTGAGGGTGTGAGATGGCGTTTCTACCCTGCCTGCTAACCCTGCCTGTGGCCTTCACGTGCACAGGCTTCTCTCTCCCAGTATTTACCAGACATCTGCAGTCCTCTCTGTGGGGCTGGACTCCTGCTAGAAACTGGGGCTTCTCCCCATGGGTATATAACAGATGTCCTTACGACTTTCACTTGAACGCTTTGCCCATTAAATCGGTTACAGAATCAAGAGGGCACAGTGGGAGAATCTGAGCTCAGGTTTGGGTAGCACACTCAATGTTGAGGAGCCACTTTCTCTGTCCCTGTGTGCTCCTCTGGCCCTCCCTGAGGGCACAGGAACATTTTGGAAAGCTGGCCCAAACCAGAGAACATGGACAAGACCCACAGAGATCCTCAGAGTATCTCTATTTTTAGCAGAACAAACAGGAAGTGCAAACACTAACTTTTTACCACTTTCCATCACATAAATCCCCAACAGCAGCATTCCTAGCACTCTCATTATTTGAGAGATGGGCCTTTTGCCTCCCAGGCCCCAGCCCGGATCTAGAGCGGGAAGCCTTGTTGGATTGGGGGCTCCTTTGTGCTGCAGGTGACTGGCTTCTGCAGATGCCACGGGAGGCTTGTGCAGACTCAACCGTGCCACAAGATTTTCAGCATGATTGGAGTGTTCTGAAATATCTACTTTTAAAGTACACGTAAACACTGCACATTTCCATGTGTCTGGTAACTGTTTCTGGCCTTCTGGCCTTCTCCTCGGTGCCTGGAATGAGGAAGACATGCACGTCTCATCTGTCAGAAGTTGCACGCATGGGGGTGGCGGGAGGTACTTGCTCATGATTTCACTTAAGTGAGTTGCCGGAGAAAGTACCTAAGGATGTTCTTCAAAGTAAGATGTATTTAATCATTGCGCATTCAGTTATAGGCACTGGCAGAATCTTCAAGTGTTGGGCATAGGAGTCCTGCTTGGGATTGCTTCTCTCCACTTCTTCATGAAGTAGTAGGAGGCACGTGCGGCTTCTCGGCCTCGGCTCACGGCTCAGCAGGAGGCACTCAGTGTCTCCCACTTTTTCCGATGCTGTAGTTCTCTTTCCGCAGACACTGCCCAGGGTTTGAGGCTGTACGTGGTGAGGGCAAGTGTGGTTTTGCTGAGTTAACCTCATCATGTCCTTGTGCTCCTAGGAAGGGACTGACACGCTCCCACTGTGGAAGCTTTCTCATGAGACACATTTGCTTCTTTAATTGCCACTGATTTCTCCAAGTTTGCATATTTGGAGAATTTCCTTTTTTTTCTTTCTTTTCTTTTTTTTTTTTTTAACTAAAAGAGGGCACACACTCTCCCACTGCTCCACCATGGGAACATGCAGAAAACAAAATGCCTGGAGCCCGCATTCACCCCCGGAGTGGGAGGGGGTGGGGGAGAGAATGTGCTGATGTAGCTCATTAAAAAGAAAACAAAGCCAGAGCCACCCACCATCCAGAAGAATCCAGGGCTGGTCCTGGCAAGGCTAACCGTCCGTGCAGGGAGTCAGAGAGCATGCGGTCGTCGGCGTCCCCAGACGCGGCCGGCGGGGAGCACCTGGGCCCTGGGCCCTCCTCTCCCCCAGCTGAGCCTTGGGAGAGAGGCGAACGCCCCGTCCCAGAGAACCTTGTACGTGAATGGTGAGAGGGAACCGGATTCCGCTCTCTTGTTTGTTGTCTGGTCCTGTTTACTTTTACACAGTCAAGCCCATGGTGTGCTTGTGATTTGGACTCATGCGTTTAAAACTCTAAGATATCATAAGCGTACCCTCTCATTAAACTCTTTGTAAGCCTTTTTGTTTTTAAAAAGACTTTTCTGCTTATAACACACTTGTAAAAGATATGTCAGACAAGGTGGAAACAAACACCACCGGCACCCCCAAGGAACCTGCAGTATGTTCCGGTGAGCCCCTTCCAGACTGCTACATCTAGCTAAACCAGCGGGTTTGTCTCATAAATCAGCTCGTAATACACAAATGCTTTTAAAGTAATTTCAATGTTTAAATACTATTTTAAGGTAGTGTTGTATTTTTTATTTTTTTGTGGGTGTGTATAGAGATACACACTAGCCTTTTAACAGGAGATATCAGCTATATAAATATAACAAAACATAACCAGTCCCTTATTTTATATTTAAACTGTTCCAAATTTCTATTCTTAGAAACTGTGTTGTGCATTTTTACTTTGTGCTGAATTCTCTCTGTTGGTAAATTAGGGGAAATGTCTCGCCAGGTTAAAGGCGTGCATACTCTGAACAAAGGTACCTCGTGCCTGCGGTCTTCTTGTTAGCAGGGCGTTCGATGGACATTTGAATGGAATCTTTTCATACACATCTTTAAAAACTGTCCTTTTGTGGCATGAAAACTCATGAGCTTTGACTCTACCCTCTTGAAGGCTACAGTGAAGGCCAGTGAGGGTCTGGCCAAAAGTGTGGGCTGTGGGCTGCTCTCCCATTAGGACAGCACCCAGGTGGGGACCCTGCAAGTCTGGGACCTCAGCTGGGACCCCATGGGGCAGTTATCCTACTCCACACACCTGGTGTGCCCCTCTCAGCCTGGCCTTGCTGGGTGGGAGTGGCAGACCCCTGGGCCTGGCGCTGAAAGTGGAGAGCGTGGTAGGTGCTCGGGCCCCACCATGCCTGCTAGAGCCTCCGTGCCCAAGTGGGGTCTGGCCAAGGGAGACTGTCTCCCTGGTTCTGATCTGTCATATCCCAGGGCTGGTCAGAGGATGACCAACATGTTTATATCTCAGCCAGTTCTCAAAGAGGGCGAGCTCACAGATGGCCCACGTGAGGTGGGAACGGCCAACCATGGAGGCACAGCATGGGGCTTTCTTTGCAGGGTTAGGCTGACAGGCCTGAGCCGAGTGACTGGCTGTCTATGTTAGCAGGATTTCTCTTTGAAACAGATCTTTTTAAACAAAAAGCAGCAAACTCCTCAATTAATAGAGCAGGACTGTTTCTGTTTCCAGGGTGACACAAGGTTCTGTACCATAGTCTAGGGTTAGAAGAAAGGGGTTCTTCGGCACTTTGGATGGCCTCCCGCTAAGCTGCACACCCTGACCCAGCCCTGTCTGGGTGCCTTTTTGGAAGTTGTCAAAGCTAGGAACTTAAGCACTTCCCATGGGAGGTGCCCCCGACCACAAAGGCCCACACTCCAGTCTCCCCAACCTGGATTCACCAGATCTCAGGCTTCCCTTTAGCACCGTGGCAAGCAAACTGGAGACTCTTCCCAGTGGCTGAGGGCAGGTGTCTCCTGGAGCCTGTGGGCCGTGTAACAGAGCCCGAGAAAAAGGCCTGGCCCCGTGGCAGCCTGCAGGTTGTGTTGGGTGATGGAGAGCCGAGGGAAGAGTCAGCAGGGCCTCTGTGGGGCCGGACCCAGGTGTTGCTCTCGGGGGTGGTTTACGGGAAATCTGCCTAGCTTCCTTCTCCGAAGCTCGGGGATAACCACACGCACCTGCTTGTCTTGGACCACACACACTCTGGGAGACAGAGGTGTTCTGAGAAGTGTCTCCCACATTAGGACCTAAGTTCACTTGGAACCTGCTTGTCTGGAATGGATAGAATCGAAACCTGATGGACTGTGTTAGGAAACATAGCCAAAGCCTGACCGAATGAACTGCCAACTCCCTCGAGGCTTTGTGAGCAAGGGGTTAAGTCTAAGCTTTCTCGTCCGTGTTCGGGGGTTGGCTACCGAGGGATAACCTGGCCTCTAGTCCCTCCTGAAAGTGAGGTCCTTGCTACTCCCCTTTGACCATGACAATGGTACCGGGGGAAGTCAGCCAGCCCCAAGCTTTCAGCATGACTTATAGAGCCTTCCACTGAAGACTCACTTCCCGAACGTCACTCACAGCATCCCAGAACGACCAGCCCTTTCCAGCTAGCCAGTGTATGGACAGGCTCACCTCACTTATGGGCTTCTGCAACCCCACGTCCTGTCCAGGGACACAGGGACCACTCAGGGGAGCGTGCTGCGCAAGCCGGAACAGAAGGTCCAGGGGCTACGCGAGGAGGTGGTGACAGGCCAGGCATCAGTGGGCAGACCGAAAAGTCTTTGTGCAGCCCCGGGAGAAGCACGAGGCTGGGGCTCGGTCCAGAAGTGCCGGGCTCAGTGAGCAGTGGAAGAGAGGGTGGAAGGGCCCCAGGGGCTGACGTGCCCCCAGAGAACCTGGTGATAGTTTCCTCATCTGCACACACACTAAGGAGCTGGGGAGCCCCTGGCAGAGGGCACCGTCGGCCACGAGGCCCTGCCCAGGACAGGCGGGCAGGCGTGGAGGACACACAGGGAGAGCACCCAAAGTGACGGGCAAATTCTGTGACCAGCGGCACGTCCCACGGGGACTCGGTGCCCGGATTACCGTGAGCTGAGACGTGTTTCAGCGTGTTTACGAAGTGGCTGCCCCGAGCGTCTTGCATAAGCGAGCGGATGCTGGTGTCCGTGTTAACTTGTCTTCTCTTCAGCACTCTGCATTTTGCACTGGAAGCATCTTTGCTGGAAAAAGGCACCAGGGTACTGAACACAGTGAAGCTCTTCTTCGTAGCCAAAGGCCAGCCCGGTGGGTCTGCCCCCAGATTGTGGTCTGATGCTCACAGCCCTGTACAAGTCATTTTGAACCCAATCAAATGCCATCCATTGGGACAAAACCTTCTTGGGAAGGAGTGAAGTTGCTGAAGGAAGTCGCTGTTGTCCCAGGAGGGCCCCCAAAGAAGGGACCAGACCGGGACGTGGTCCACCCAGAGGTGCGCACAGACGCTCTGGGGACCGGCAGCCCCCACTCAGGGTCACGGTGTCTTTTTCCAGGGTTTTCTCATCGCAGGGGGCAGGTGTGGGAGGCCAGGAGCCGGTAGAAATCCAGGTGGGCTTGTCAAAGCTACACTCCCACTGAGATGTGGCCTCGGCAAGGTTCGCACGGGAGAAGAGGGAGTAGTCTCCCATCGGCAGTTAAACAGGGAAGGTTGTGTTTTTAAAAATGGTTTCCAAAGCCCGGAATGAAACGACAGGGGACCCGCCGTCTAGGCCCTTGGACTCCCAGCTTGGAGCGGGCTGCCTGCTTCATTCCTTTCTTACTTTCCTCTCTTTGTTACTCTTTCTGAACGCTGGCCTGTTTCCCTGCTTCCCGCACCGGCAAGTGGCCTCAGCCCTTCTGTGTCTGCAGCCCCGCTGGACGGGCCGTCAAGCAACAACTTACCTGCCCTGGCTGCGAGGCCAGAGATAAAAATTTCCACTGTGAACTTTTCTCTCCCAGAAGCGTAAGCAAGACTTGGATTTCCTCCTGCACAGTGGTCTGTCTTCCTGTTTTTGCCCGGTATCTCTATTTTCCAGCTCGTCCTGTGGGAAGGTGACTCAGCATGGAGGCCAGCAGCCCCAGGGCACCGCCGGCACCCCAGTCTCACTCTGGGCCCCGAGCCGTTTCATGGCACCTGACCCTTGCAGACAGAGCTGGGGTGAGGCTGGTGGTTGGACTGGGGAGCGCCGGAGCAGAAGAGCCCCTCAGGCTGCCCAGCCCGTCCCCTGCCAGGCCGCGCTAACCCTAACCCTAACCCTCGTTAGACCAGGAAGGGCTGATACCACAGCACATGCTGACCGATGACAAAGGCTAATCTTTTATTCTGGAAAAACATACATAAAATAAAATTGACCATTTTAACCACGTGTAAGTGGGCAGTGCAGTGGAGTCCAGGGTGTTCCCACTGCTGTGGTCACCACCCGCCCCCCGAGCTCCCCAGCCCCCGCTGAAACTACACCCGTCAGAGCCTCATGTGTTGGCCAAGTTCAGCTCACACTCTGCCAGGGTACGTTCCTGTAACACGTCCACGGATGTCTGATGTCTGTCTGTCATCTGGTCAGAAATTTCAGGTCACAGGCCGAGAAAGGATACTTTTACCAAAGCAGCTTGTCACGTGCTGCTGGGCCACCACATCCTGCAGAGGCCCAGGGCCTTCCCAGGCCAGTGTCTGGGGCCCGCCCTCCTCACGCCTGGGTCTCAGGCACAGACACGCCAGGACCGGAGGCCGGCAGGGACAGCCGTGTTTCTTGGACTCTCAATGGCATGTTGTGAGTCTCAAGTCCCCCCAGGAGGAAGCACCTCCCGGACTCCCCGGACATACAGGGCATCGCAGGTCACTCAGAAGGGTTGGTCATCCTATCCCCGTCGGCTACCTGCTCGCGACCCCAACGGCGCTGGGCTTTCTCTGCCTCCTCCAACAACATGCTGCCCACTGCCCGCGTGCTTCCCTCCGGACATGTGTCCTTCCGCCTCCCAGACGCGGGGGCAGGGACCTCGAGGCGGCCAGCTCCCTCCCTGCCCCTAGCAAGCCCAGAGGCTGTGCTGACAGACATCAGTGCAGGAAAACGGTGCGGTTTGGGACCAGAGACGGCCCTTGCCTCCATCCTGCCGTCCATCCAGCCTCCTGCCCTGGCATTGCTGACCGCCGTTTGTCCAAGCAGCTTGGGCCTGCTCTCCCCTTGGTCCTGACCCACTCCGGGCTCCGGGTAGGCCCTCTCTGTGGGCCTCGGCCCACCCCTGTGTGACCTCAGCGGAGAGGTCAGCTTCTTCGGCCACCGGGAAAGCATGTGTTAATGCCCCTTGCCGGCAGGAGCACCTGGCCTGGGACAAGGCGCGTCATGCTGTCTGTGCTTAGAGGGCCATCTCCCCTGGGACCCGAACCCCTCCTAGGAACCCCCGTCTTCCCCCAGCGATTGCACAGAGGGGCTTGGTCCCAGAAAATGCACTTTCAGGTTCTGAGTCAGCAGCAAAAGCGAACAGCTTTGACCACCTTTAGGGTTCGGGCTTTGGGTTCTGGTTTCTCAGCGTGAGGAGGGGACCCCGCCTGGAGCAAGGGGTCCAGTGTAAACTGTGCCTCCGGCAAACGACTCTTCCGGTGAATTAGCAAGCACTCACAGAGCACTCACAGGGCTTCGACATTGCCGTGGGCCCTGGGGCGGGTGGTCCAGCCCCTGACCTCCGGGTGAAGACACACAGCCCCGTTATGCTGCGGGTCCTACAGAGCCGATTCCGCAGGAAGAGTTCTTGAGGGGACGAGGCTCTTGCAGATGCCCAGGTGCTTCTGGCGTTAGAGTAAGTCCTCTCTACCCTCTGTTGCTGCAGACCCAACCGGATGTCCCCGTGCTGCCAGGCCTGCGTGGGGCCTGGTAAGTACTCCCAGGACGGCGGGACAGGGCCTGCAGAATGCCACGTGGTTCACGGGTATCGGGGGTCTCTGATCGGCGGCACAGTATGCACACCCGGGCCCGGGTTCCCGCACACGGATGGCGTTTTTGGTGGGTGAGCTGCAGGGGACAATGAGCGTCCCAGAGTTGTGCCGCTGTCACAGAAGCATCGGGCTGTCCTGGTCCACAGACCCTACAGCACCCTGTCCCCCTGCCCGCTGCCCCCCAAGCCCAGGAAGGCAGGGATGGACTGTCCCTTTCACAGAGGACAAACCTGAGCCCCAGGGAGCCACCAGGGTCAGGGTCCAGCCTGTGCCCAAGTCTGCCGCCAACGTCTTTGTGCTGGCGCGTCCACCCACAGCCCGAGTTGTGGGTGAAGCCGAGGGATGGCCTGCGGGTCAGAGTTCCCTCTCGCCCGAGGCGGAAACATCAGGAAGTGGCCAGGGCAGCACACTCCTTCAGACGGTGACGTCTGGATGGCCAGCGGACGCACAGGGTGGTTCTGGCCTGCAGAGCTCTGCCCACCGTGGGTGACCTACCCGGGACCCGAGGAGTGTCCCGGCCCCAGTGGCTGTTCCTGTGCTGGGACAGTGTCTCGGAAATGCCAGGAAGATGACGAGTTCTGTGCTTAAAATCCAGGGTCTTCAAGACGTAGTAAGTGGAAGACACTGGATATGGAGGAGCATGTGTGCCCCATTCCCGTCTGGGGTAGAACGAGAGGGCGAGAGTCTGCATCCGCATTTGCTCATTTTTCCACAAAGAGACTCTAGACACAAAACCTACATGAAACAGCACAAACCACAACTTTGGGTGGAGAGGGAGAGTGGCTCTGGGTCTGGGGTTTCCTTTCGGGTGACGGAATGTTCTGGAATTCGGCAGTAGTGGTGCTGGTCACACAGCTAGGCGAAGGCACCGGGAGCTGTCGATTTGCCCACGGGGAGCACTCTGGGAGATACACCGCGCCGCGAGTGATGTCAGTCCAGCCGTTGGAAACGTCTCCGGAAGCAGCAGAGCGTCTGGCTCAGAGCCAGGGGCAGTCCTTTAACTCCAGCTGGGTTCTTGGTGCTTTGTCCCCCCAGAAGGAGACAGAGGTGAGAGGGGACCCCCGGGAAGCCGCGTCTCTGCAGGAAAGGGAGCGGGCAGGGGCTGTACCCTGAGCACAGTGAGGACGGGGTGCCGAGCGGGGGTGCTGGGGTCCTGCTAGTATTTGCGTGCGGGGGCGATGGGGGGATGCCAGGGACTGTCTGGGAGGAACGGAGGCGTTGGCGCAGGGGCTGTATTGAGGAGGGCTGGGCCTTGGTGGGGGCTTTGCCCACTGGCCTCCCTGGGGTTCCTGTCATCTTCTCCGAGCGGAAGGAGGTTGGTCGGCCGGCGCGCCAGCCAAGCCTGGGCCGTGGGACCCCGGCCACGAGAAGCACGGAGGAGGTCCGCCCTAAGTACAGGCTTCCCTGCCAGTGGCTATTCTGGGCCCTTTGGATTATAGCTCTTGTCTCTGGTAACTGCCACCGTGTCCTGTAAATACAGCAGCCAGGCCCAGAGGGAGGACGCGGGGACAGCCCCACTCCTCCATGGACATGGTGACCCTGTGAGGCTTTTGGTGGCATCTCAGAGAAGGTGAAGGGGGAGCGCTTGGCGCAGCGCAGCAGAGCACCTGACACGGATCCCCACCCCCCTCCCCCGCTCCACGATCTGCGGGTGCACAACGGCACGCAGCCCTGACTCCCGGGACAGCCCCGCCAGGCCTAGACGGGTGTCCGATAAGCAGGCTCTCAGCCCTGGCGGTCCCAGCATGGATGCCATTCTCCTCCTGAGCCGGGCTCGGAGAGGCTGTAGGAAGCCTGTCCCGCCCTCTCACTGGAGACGGGTTTCTTCTTTCCTTTCGGTTTTCCCAGCAACTTTCTCCGCCACCACAAATCAGATTTCAGCGTGAGGGGTGGAAAACAGGGTGCTCCTTCTTGGAGAGGGGCGGGGGCCAGACGGGAGCCACTTCAGCCCCCAGCAGGGTTTGGTGGTCCTGGGGGGCCAGACCATGCTCTCGGTCCCTATCCCCACTGACCACAGGCCAGCGGCCCTTTACCTGCCCTGGTTGGAACGGAGCTCCGGAGGGTGGTGTCCCAGCCGGGCTGGGGGTCACATGTCCAGCTCTGTGTCCTGGTGCCCCCAAGTTGTGCCAGTCCAGCCGGGGCCCAGAGGCTGTGGGAGCCCGCACACCCACTTCTCTGTGGTTTCTGAGTCTGGGTCGGGTGTAGGATCAGACAGTGCTCTGTGCTCTGTGAGACAGCAGCCCTCTGCAGGGGGAGGGACAGACGGAGTCCAGGATACCCGCTTCGGGTTCTGGTACCTTTTGTGAGGTCTCTTGTCTGAGGTCAGCTGCCAGAACGTGAGTTTTTCTGAGTCTCGCTCCCTGGGAACGCCTGTCCACCTCCTGGCCCAGCCATGGTCCTCGGAGGCGAAGGGGAGCCCCAGCCTCTCAGCCCGGAGCCACGCAACCCTGGGTGGCTCTCGTTTCTCCCGTACCTTAGCGTCCTCACCCATCAGACCTCGCAGGACAGCGCACCGGGAGGCGTCATGAGGGGCAGCCACGCTCCTTCCTCTCCCCGTGGCCTCTCGGGCAGTTGGGGCAGGGCTGTGGGTGCAGGAGGAGGGGTGCAGGCACCCCAGGACCTCCCTGAGTGCGAGCGAGCCACACCCCTGCCACAGCTGGTCCCCGGGCCTGCATGTGCACGTGTGTGCGTGCACATGTGCCCTGTTGGGACCCAGGGTCTCTGGTTGTGTCTGGAGTGACTGCGTCAGGATGGCCTGACGTTCAGGTAACTAGCTGTACGTTCAGCAAGATAGGAAAGACAAAGTTCGTTTACTTTAATTAATATTTGTTTTTAAATCACTCCTTCCTAACTTCTGACTTCCCAAATCCTAACTTCCTGT
The DNA here is from genome assembly GCF_022355385.1 of Mustela nigripes. Lineage (NCBI taxonomy): Eukaryota > Metazoa > Chordata > Mammalia > Carnivora > Mustelidae > Mustela > Mustela nigripes. The sequence continues at coordinate 91,511,839 of NC_081564.1, read as the reverse complement.
TGGAAGTTAAAACACCTTCTGGGACTGTCCCTGGCCCCAGGAGTAGAAACTCCATGCGTTTGCCCCTGTGGGCCCGAGTTACCTCACCCAGCGAAGCGGACCAGCTCCCACTAGACCTCCCCTAGCCCGGGTCATTGCCGGAAGCCGTCGGCTGCGCAGCGGAAGCAGGCAGGACCTTCCAGCCGGGTGATTTTCTAGTGACAGTTCAGAAGCAGCCGTTTCCTTGGGTCCGAGCAGCCCCTGGGAGGGAGTGAGCTGGCCTGGTGTAGGCTCCCGTGCAGCCTCATCCAATTCTGAGCGTCTGCAGGGTGCCCACAGCCCCAGAACCAGGTGCCAATGGCGACAGGAAGTCCCCAGAGCAAGCCCAGCCAGGGCATCCGGGTTCAGCCTCTCGGCCGAGCCTCTGTCTTCACAGCGCCGGTGGACGGCTCGTCGCTGCGATCCTGCTCGTGCCTCTGGCTGCCGCCCAGAGAACTAGACCGTGGTTCTGACCCACGGGAGCCCGGCCCCCTGTGCCCCGGCCACCGGGAGGTGGGCTCTCGCCTGCTGAGTGGAGCTGCACCCTGCGGGCCCTGAGGAGGGGCACAGGCTCTTGGGGCTTGCCGGGGCACCATGTCACCGAGTGATGGTCGCCAAGGCAGCTCATCTCTTGTTCTCTGCACCTCGTTCTGGTCTCTTGCTGTAGCTCCTGGGTTTCTGCCATGTGCAAAATGGGGATCATTGTGCTTCTCCTGGCTTCTCTGATAGACATGCCCTTGTGTTACCACAATATTGGCAGATATCTGAGAAGCAAGATCCAGTAGTTTGAACATCCCCCAAGCAGTGCCAACAGGGGTCCATCCTGCTGCTCACCTGTCTTCTGGGGACAGAAACTAACGGCAGGCATTTGGGATCTCCTCCGCAAACCCTATTGTCTTCACCATTGCCCCCGAGACCCACACAGGCTGGGATGGAATAGTCTGAAGGAAGCAGAGCTCCTATTCTGCCCCTTCATCACAGGGGATGTCTGCTGAGGTGGCAGAGACGCCCCCGTGCTGCCGTCCCGGGTGGCAGCCCCGTCCCTGTTCCCACGAGACCCTCATTCCGGGAACGGGAGGCGTGTGTGGAAATGGAGACACAAGCGTGCCCCGGGCGGCACATAGCCTGCGCTGGGTCCCATGGTGTGACTCAGTAGCAGTGACTGTTGTCCACTTGGGAAGGACCAGAGATGACCACTCGGGGAGCGTCAGCATCACTGGCAATCTCGTATGGCCAGGAGGCGCCCTGCCCAGGCCGCAGCGGGGGAGGACGCCCTGTTAGGCCAGTGGGGCCTGCGGTCCCCGGAGCAGGAAGGGACCGTCTCATCTCTCAGTACAGGTTGTTGAATAAAGACGCTACTGAGGTGTAACTTATGTATCACAGAACTTACTGCTTTCAAAGGTGCAAGTCAGTGGCTTTCAGGATGTTCACAGAGCGGGGCGACCTCGAGCAGGTCAGCAGGACACCTCTTCTCACCCCAAAACAGGCTCTGCAGCTGTTTTGTCGTCCTGCCAGCCCCGGGAGCCCCAGCCCGCGCTCTGTCTGCAGGTTGGCCTGTCCTGGGCGGAGCACGTTACTGGAGTCTTGCACCCTGTGGGCTTTCGTGACGGTGGCTTCCCCTCCCCACCGTGTTCCTCCGGGGGAGCCGCGTGGCCCTGCGTGTCCGTGCCACGGTCCTTCTGTGGCGGGTACGTTCCGTTCCGTACGTTCCGTTGTGTGGATGGGCCAGTCTGTTTGTCCATTCCTTAGCTGATGGACACGTGGGGGGTCCCACCTTCCAGCTGCCGTGAACATTTGCGAACAAGCGTCTGCGGACGTGTGGGTTCCGTTCATTCCGGCTGCTCTCAGACGGGTAGACCCGCACTCTCCACGTGGCCCAGAAGCCCAGCTGGAGGGTTAGGGTCACTTTCCCGTCCCGTGCTGCTTCGGTCCTTTCCTCAGCTACCCGCCTGCTAGAAACCCCCGTGGGGCATCCTTGTTCTGTTCTGAGCTGGACTGGGGAGCACTGTGGGCTCATCTGGCTGCACACCTAGCGCTTCTTCCTTATTCAGGGGCTCCATGCCCTGGGGGCAGTCTCTTGATTTCATCTTGTTTGAGAAATAAAATGACCAAGGAAGACAGAGCTACAGGCACTAATGTTTACCCAAAACATGACCATAAAAGCAGGAGTTAAAGCTCTGAGTGTTGACGCCCCTGGGGTTAGAGCTTGAGTCCGAGTCTGCACCTGTGGTGCTGTCCTCTGTGTGCTCAGCTCAGACCAGGATGTGTGAGCGGATTTCCTGACTTGGAGAACTTTAACTTTATGGCATAGCTTTATTTACAGGAGTTTGATTGGGGGGGGGGGTATTTTCTTTTCTTTTTTACTTAAAAGTTATGTAAGGAGTCATCGAGGCTGGTTTTGATACAGAAAGCTCACTGTGACTGGTTTGCTAAATATGCTTCTGCGGCCTGGGCACCAGCGGGAGCTAAGCCAAAGGAATGTCTGCGGAAGAGCGCGGGTTCCTGTGTGTGATTCACAGCACGGGGACGGGGCACAGGATCTCGGGGTTTGTGTGTGAGTGGGGCTTCCCTGGGGTCGCTGTCCCATGCCCGCAGCCCCATGAGAATTGTCCAAAGGATGCTGGCTCTTGTTCGCCTTAGTTTTTATGGGAGCCTTTGGGGACCCATGGCTTTGCCCCACGCTCATTCACATCTGGTTTCCCGGAAAGTCCTCAGCGCCACATCTTACCGACTGCCTGTCCTGCCAACAAACCCATGTGTATATTATGTCCAAGTGTGGATCCGGAGCCCATAGTTCCTCTGCCTCTGGCCCCTGGCCCTTTCCTCCAGGGCAAGCGGGAATGGGAAGCAGGGCTGCTATTTCTCGGAGCTGCTCTGCACGGGCTCCGAGGGGCCCAGGCGTTGCGGGAGGGACGCAGCCATGCGGGGTCAAGGCCAGCGTCACGGTGTGGATGCAGAAGGACCTCCCGCCCCAGTTTCCCTCCTAGCGTGGGTGAGGATGGGGGAGGCACACAGGGGTGTGTGAGAGCTCCGGGCTGCATGTGGGCCTCCCCCCTGCAGCGTGCACATGGCCTGCTTAGATGGCAGGTCCCCCTCCCTGGACAGCTTCACAGACGGGCACACCCAGCACAACCCCAGTGCTCCCCCAGGGCTTGCTTCGCGCATTTGTTCCACCCGGGGTGGGGGAGACCAGACAGGAAGGAAGGCCAAGGGCAGAAGGCAGCTCCCAATAGAGGCCACACCAGGACAAGGAGAACGGCCCAACCTCCTGCCCTGTCCTGCTGTGGGCCTGGGCCCTGGTCCGACCCCAGTGAGAACACCAGGATGAGAGAAGGGAGCCCCTCCGGGATGCTCAGCAGGTGCTCTGGGACCCCCGTCAGAAGCAGGGTGGCTGGGGGTCCGTGCTCACAGAGGCTCCAGGCTCCGGGCTGTCCTGAAGGCGGCCGCCTGCCCAGGTGTGCGTGTCCCACTGTGTGTCATGGGACTCCCACAGACCAGCCAGGGCAGAGGCCAGCCACACCCGCACCTGTCCCTGGCCGAAGCCGGCCCATGCTTCGCGGACCGCGTGCAGGCCGGCCCATTTCTGGCCGAGCTCACACGTATCCTGTGGTGGCAACGCTGTCGCAGGTTCCACCATCATGGGGACGTCCTGTCTCGGGGGAGGACTGTCAGGACAGGCTGCCTGCTTCCCACCTCCCACCCCACAACTTGGTATCTCCAGCGCCCGCGGTAGCCTGTCCAATCTTCTGGCCCTGGCCCGGCGTGTGGCCTGTAGTTCCTGCCCAGCCTGAGACGGGCCTCCGCGCGCCAGCCGCCAGAGGCAGTGCTGGGCGTGCAGGGGGAGGAGGGAGCATCTCCAGGTGTGGTTCAGGTCAGACACTGTGGAATTTAGGGAAAGGGGGTGTGCTCACGTGCTCTTTGGGAGCAGAGAGAGGTAGTGGAGACCTTCCGCGGCAGCCTGCGGGCTCCCTGGGGCTCACAGCAGCATTTCACCCAGTTCCCTGGGGCCCTGGCAGGCCGTCCTCCTCGGGTACATGCAGGACATAGCCAGGGTGAGGACTTGAGCCCGTGACACCCCAAAGCTGAAGCCCACACCAAGTCCCGGAGGGGCTGCCCCTGCAGGACCCAGAGTGCCCGCCTGCATGGGGCCCTCAGAGCAGCCCAGCCCCACGTGGGTGCTGTGGGCCCACGCCATCCCCACAGGGCCCTGGTGCACATAGCAGCACCTCCCCTGGGTTCAGGCCAGCCTCTGGGCAGCTGTGTCTGCGGGGGCCGCACTCTAGCCCCAGGAGTGTGTGTGTGTCAGGCACTGCCCCCTGAGTACTCCTGACTCCTGAGGAGGCACAGTTCTGTGCCTTGTGGTCTGTTGGTTGGCACCCCTCACTGTGACAACCACAGGTGTCCCCTCATCACATTTCCCCTGGATGTCAGTCTGCATGCCGTGGGGAGGCTAGGGCTAGGCTGGCTGCCGAGGGGCTTGCTTCCCCGGGAGAGGCCCGGCCCCGGGTCTCAGGCACATGCCGCTGTGCTGGGGGACAGGCCAGAGCTAAAACTAGCCCGGTCTTGCTCTTACAGAGACCAAGAGTCCCCACCACACGGCACCCGTCAGTGCAGCGCGGCGGAGGCAGGAGGCTGCAGAAATGAGGTGGAACCTCGGCCGCAGGCTCTGCTGCACGTGAGCCTCACAGGGCCACTGGAGGAGGACAGGGACCTCGTGTGCTGGGGAGGCTGGCCCACTCAGTGTCCCAAGGGCCCAGCGTCTGTGTCTCTGGAGAGCACCCGGCCAGGCCTGGGTGGCCCTGGAACAGACGGTGGTGTGGCAAAGGGGTTCCTCCCACTCTCTGGACCCCTGGGGAGCCCATGTGGGGCCGGAGCCCTGTTCCCCGGGTAGAGAGCTGAGCAGGGCCCAGGCGGCCTGCTGCCCCCTGTACCTCCCTGCAGGTCCGCCCCACACCCCACCAGGGGCTCCCTGCACAGGAGCAGGAGGCCAGTGGGCCAGCTGGGACCATACCTCCCAAAGCCCAGATTGTGGGACCACCACCCTGGGCCTTCGGGTCCCTTACGCATGGGCTCTGCACTCTCCCTTCTCGAGCATGACATCTGTCCCTGCCGAAGTCACAGCAGGCACTGTGCTCAGACATCGGCCCCCATCCACAGGGAGACAGCCAGCCCAGCCCTGACCTGGTTTGTCCCAGGGTTGTTAGGTGGGGGCCAGGAAACCTGCCTCCATTCTGACGGTGGGAGCATCTGCGTCAGAGCCGCATTCCTAACCCTAACTCGCCGTGAGTAACATTGTTTCAGAATCTGTGTTGTCCCAGCCTGGGCTCTAACCGGGTAGCACCTGGGCTTGGCAGGCTCCCAAAGGCATACACCCTGTGGTAGCAAGACCACTGGACTTCCGCCACTGAACACGCAGGGCGACCCTGCGTTGGTGTTTGACCCTGGACTTGTTTACCCAGTGGGAAAGCGTGGCCTTGAGGGGGAAGCAGAGGCCGCCCTTTGGGGCCGCAGCCGCGTTGAACCCCAAGCCCCTGGGGCGCCCTGCGCTCCTCTCCAGCCACCCCACAACCAACCCAGGCTCTGCTCCCTGCTGCTGGCTGGCTTCCCCCTAGATCGAAGCCCTGCTGGGAGCTGTGGCCAACACAGCCACTGAGGAGACCAGAGCCATACCCCTCTCTGTGGACAGTGGAGGGGAAGCACAGGGCCTGTGGCCCTTGGCAGGGGGTGTTGGGGCTACGACCCACTAACAGCCCTGGTGAGGAGAGGAATCCCCCTGCGCCGGGCGACCAGGCCGGGGCGTGTTGCTGCAGCTTGAGGCCTGTGCCTGAATGATGTCATCCCGCCCCAGCCCAGATGTGATCTCGGCTGCTTCCCTGATACACACCTGAGTGCTCCCAGCTCCCAGGGATTACCGTGTCAACACATTCCCCTCTACTTAACAAACGTGGCCCTAGTCCTCCTGCAGGCCTCCCTTTCAGAGGCCCATGGGCTGGATGCCTCGAGGTTTGGCGAGAAATTCTCCCACATGGGCTTGAGGCGGGAACAGCCAGTTCCAAGTGGGGCTTTGTAATCAGCCTTTGTGGCTTCTGCAAAAATGTAGGAAATTGGGTGGTTGCCTCTTTCCCTTGACTCTGCATGTTCTTACCGAACAGTCGGCCCAGACTGGACTCTTCCTTTGGCTTCTGGGTCTACCACACCTTCCCAGGGGGAGAGCAAGCAATGTGAACCTTGAAGGCTCTTTGGGGACCAGGAAGCGTTGGGGCCGAGGACAGGGAGGGAAGAGAAGACACTGCCCTGTTCGCGGCATTGGCAGGCCTGGCTCAGGGAAAGACGCTGAAGGAAAGCATGGTGAACGCCCAGAAGGCCCCGGAACCGGTGCCCCTCACCCCCTTTGTCTCAGATCCATGTCCCTCTGAGCAGCACAGAGAAGCCAGTCCCCAGCACCTTCCCACAGACACCTCTCTCCAAGGCCAACTTCTGTTTTCTGCCATGAGATCCCTGTAAATAAAGACCCTTGGGTTTTCCAGAAGGGCGTGACCAGAGAGCCCCACTCCCGGAGCAGCGCTGGCTGGGGCCTGTGTGTCCCTGCCGTGGGAGAGGCCCCAGGGCCGCCTGTAGAGCCAGTGGGGAATCCGTGTGTGGCCTTACCAGTATCCCCGGAACCCAAGGCTCTGGAGTCTTCCTGCCTAAATGCAGCCCCAGGGAGGGGTGGGGCCCCCAGACCACACAGGCTCTACCACCCTGACTCCGGGGCAGGCCCGGGGACTCTGCAAGGTTGGGGTTTGTACCCACATGAGCAGTAATGTGGAGGAGATCGCCTGTGTTCAGCCCAGGCTCCCCAGCGGGGACGTCCTAGGGGACTGCAGCAGGACAGGACACCTTAACGCTGTCTGCCCACCTTGCTCAGCCCCCTGACTCCACTCACAAGTGTGTGCCCTGTGGTTTCTTACTGCGAGTCTCAGTGCTATCTGGTCAGATCCCACACACAGAAAAATCACCGTTGACCCTCAGTGGCGAAACGTGCTGTGGCCTTGGACGGTGACTTACCCTGTGCCGGCTTCCTGGGCTCCTGGGGCCCGGGGCAGGGCCGTGTGCTTAGATCATGGTTCGCCTACGGCCTGTATCTGACACCTGTCAACACTTGCTCCGCCCTGGGGAGCTGCTCTGGGGCCTGGCTCCCCCAGTGAGTGGGATCCGCCTACCCAAGAGAAGTGGCAGCCTGGGCCGTGGGCCTGTGCTTTGAGTCCTTCCTGCCAGTCTCCTCCCGTTTCCTCCCGCCCAGGCCCCTGGAACCGGCCCTCTTCAGGCCGCAGCCCAGACCAGCCACGGCGTGTGCTCTCAGTGTCGATGGGAGCAACAAATACACTTTATAAGGAGGATAACTGCTTCTGGAAAATTCTCCCATTTTCTGCATTCAGACTTAACCTATCGGGTGTGTCCATGAGTGTCTTCTCTGTTTGTGGGATTTTTCCAGGTGGAGATGTTAGGAAAAACTTGATGTATTTAGGCACACACTTCACTTTTTTATTATTATTGATTAAATCATCAGCCATTGGTGATTATACTCAATCTCCAGGCCTGCTGCCCTCACTGGGTGGGGGTTGGGAGACGGTCCAACCTGCTGGGCACATGGTTGGCTTCCCTGGCAACCAATCCCCACCTTTACGATACCTGAAGGCTTTCTTACCTTTCTTTTTTCATTTTAATTTTTTTTTTACATTTTTTAAATTGAGCTGATTAACATATAATGTATTGTTAGTTTCAAGGGTACGGTCTGATTCCCAGGGCTCATTACAACACTAACCCGCCCCCTCCGTCCCCCGGTTCCCCACACCCTCCCCTCAACAACCCTCAGGTTGTTTCCTAAGACTAAGAGTCCCTATGGTTCATCTCCTCCTCTGGTTTCCTCGATGATGCTTTTCCTCTTTTCCCATATGATCGTCCGCTCTGATATCCGCTTCTCCTGTCCCTTTGGCCTTTCCCTCCTGCTTCCCGTACTTCTCTCTGTTAGATTCTTTCCAGGTGAACTGTGAGACGTGTCAACACAGTAAGACGTGTCCCTTGGGCCCCCACGTCCCTCTGCCCTCCCCCAACCTTCTGTCTTCGTCATGACATGTGGCCCCTCTGTGTCCTCCAGCTTCTAGGCCATTCCTTCCCACAGACCCTCAGGGTAAAACAACAACAACCTGTCCTTCCCGAACACCTCCTCCAGGAAGCCTTTTGGGATATGCTGTCCTCTTATCAGAACAACATCACAGCAGGCTGCTGGTGCGGCTGGGCTGTGGGGACACTGGAATCAGATACATGGACTGTGGAGCCTTCAGGGAAACAGGCTAGAGAGCAGCGTACCATGTGCGGGCTCAGAGCTCAGCTTCACCCCCTTCTAGGTAAACATGGATGCTCAGGGGAGAGCGGTTTTAGGGTCAAACGGAGAAACAGAGGCACATCCCTTCTAAGTGAGGTCGAAACTGCTACGGAGTTAAGAGGGGTCTGTCCCAGGCAGACGGCAGAATAAGGGAGCCAGCTGTGGCCATGGGCATGGGCCGGGACGGCACTGCACCCCAGCTCCACACAGTGAAGACCTAAGCCCAGTGGGAGGGACTGTAGGAGGCAGTTAAGGCAAACTGTGGTTGGGGGCGGTCCTGGTCCTCACGGGATGAGAGGGAGCGCCATCGCCCTGACCAGAGCCCCTCCTCTGCACGAGCGTCTCGGGCAATCTCCGGAACAGACCAGCAGGTGTGACAGCGGACCCAGGGCACAGATGCCCTCCCCGTGGGTGGGCATCGATTTTTCTCTCTCTGTGAGCTGGAGTGACCCTCTCTTCCCTTCAGACGTCAGAGCTCCTGCTTCTCGGGCCTTCAGACTTGGACTGAATCTCCCCACCCTCCACCCTGGGTCTCTGGCTCCCCTGCGGTCAAGGCTGGAGCCAGTTCCCAAGTGAAGCTCCACTTCCCCATGAGAACCCATTCCTGGGGTCTGTTTTTCTGGGATCACGGACTCTTGACACACAGGCTCCCTGCACCAGACAGTCTGGGGAACCAGGCACCGGACTGTGCCAGGGGCTGGGTGACAGAGTGTGACGGGGCAGGATGACGTCCCCTTTGTGTACATGACCCCTGACCCATTCTGAGAGCACATGGTTGAGCTCTCCCTCCGCAGGTTGGTTGTTTGTTTTCATGAGCAAACAGCTGAGCGGAAGGTAAGGGATTTTCAGCGAGGTCTTCTCTCTAGCACAGGCACAGGTCTGACCCGGTGCTGGTGGCCTCAGTCGAAGGAGGCGGTCATTGGCTCCAAGGGCAAGGAAGGCCCTGGAGAAAAGCTTGGGAAGCTCTTGTTTGGGCCCAACTTTCAGGAAGGGGTGTTCTTGGCCAGTGTGGCCCGTGGAGGCCTCAGGAGAGTCCCCCAGGAGTGGCTGCCTGGCCCACCGAGTCTGCCCTTTGTCTGTGGCCCTCAGGGATGCCAGGTTTGAGGGACTGGCCCTAGCACAAGGCCAGGCAGCCCCAGCAGGCATGAGGACAGCCTTGGCACTGAACTGCCTTCAGGCACGGTGTGTGCAGCCCTCTTTGTGTCCCCTGCTCAGGGTCCCGGGGAGATGTGGGCCAGGGCTCAGGAAGGGAAGGTAACGCGCCCTCGGTTCCCAGGGCTGGGCTGTGGGCCGGCGACTCTCCCTGTACCCTGAAGCCATGAAATGGAATCAGACCCAGCGATGCACTCGTCACCCACTCCATGGCCGCATTAGTAACCAGGACCCTGAAATCGCCAGAGGGTGTCGGGGGCTGCCCAGAACTAAGGAAACAGGGGCTTCAGCATCCCTCACTAGGGGCTTTGAAAGTCCAGAAACCCCCCCAAAATGTAGACGTGGCAAGTTATTTCAGAGCTGACTTAACTTTTACTTTGAGATGCTTTCCAGAATGATCTGTTGTTTGAGGAAACTTTTAGCAGGGAAAAAAAAGTTGCTTCGTGCTTTCCCTCCCCACTTTTTTTTAAAATTTCATTTGTTTATTTGAGAGAGAGCATGAGCAAGGAGGGAGGGCCAGGGGTCAGGGTCCGGCTGAGCAGGGAGCCTGATGTAGGACTCGATCTGAGGACCCCAGGATCATGACTTGAGCTGAAGGCAGACGCTTCACTGAGCTCCCCAGGCACCCCACTTTCTCTCCCTTTTGCTCTGGGCATCTGCCAGAGCCAGGCCACCTTTTTCCAGGCAGGTCCAGTTAGTCTGGTCTGCGTCTTCTGCTCTCCTCCATGATAGAATTCTCCAGCATCTCAGAGCAATGCATTTCCTGGCACACATCACATTCCTGTGAACTTGGGGAACCTGGTAGCTGAGCTCAATGGTACTTAATTCCTTAAATGAGGACTGAGCACACCGCATAGCTGGTTGGTTCATTTCTACATCGTGCCGGTTCCAGACAGCTACTCTAACAGCTTGGTGTCCAGGGTTGGACCTCTGCTCCAGGGCAGACGGAAAGAGCTTGTAAGACCAGACCCCAAGCACAGGGCTTTATCTGTGTTTCTGTTCGTCTGAACTAGTGCCCTGGCTGCCTTGCTTAGAAGTGACCTGGGGAGGGACGCCTGGGTGGCTCAGTTGGTTAAGCGGCTGCCTTTGGCTCAGGTCATGATCCCAGCGTCCTGGGATCAAGTCCCACATCGGGCTCCTTGCCCGGAGAGGAGCCTGCTTCTCCCTCTGCCTTTGCTGCCACTCTGTCTGCCTGTGCTTGTGCGCGCTCTCTCTCTCTCTCTCTAACAAATAAATAAAATATTAAAAGAAAAAGAAGAAGAAGAAGAAGAAGTGACCTGGGAGCAAAGAGGGACATGACTTTGGATTAAGTGATGACTTCCTAAATAGGACACCAAAAATGACCCAAAATAGGTAAAATCAATTTCATCAGAATTTGAAACTTTTGCATCAGAAGATACTACCAAGAAAATGAAAACAACCAGCAGAGTAGAGGAAGATATTTCCGAGTCACATATCAGAGTCTTCTATCTAGACACATAGCGAACACTCACATGAGTATAAAAAGGCAGAGAAGACATATGGATGGTCCACAAACCCAGGGAAAGGGGAAAGGCCGGTGAAGGCCGAGGAGGAGAAATGCCAAGACGGTGCAGCCCCTGGGGAGAAGAGTCTGGACTTTCAGACGTGACACACGGAGCTTCCATCTGACCGGTGACTCCGTCCTGGGGAAACACCTGAGAAAAGCGAACACACAGCCCCACACCGACGTCCACGCAGCGTTCTTCACCATCGCCACGAAGTGGGAACAACCCAGCCCGTGGTGCCACGGGGTGAAACGTGGCCCGTCCACACGGCAAGTGCGGTCACTACAGCGTAGATGGGTCGTGGGGACATGGCACCGAGAGGTCAGACGCGAGAGCCCCGAGTGGTGTGAATATTCAGTTGGCAAAGCTGTCGAGACAGGAAGTGGTGTTTGCTCAGGGACGGAGAGAGGAGGGTGTGTAACGCGTGGGTGTCTTTTGGGGATGGTGGGGGTGATTATTGTGACGGTCCCACAACGTTGCTAATGCATTAAAGACCGGAGCTCCTGGGGGGCTCAGTTGTCAAGCGTCTGCCTTCAGCTCGGGTCATGACCGTGGGGTCCTGGGGTCAGGGGCTGTGATGGGCTCTGCGCTCAGGGGGAGCCAGCTTGAGATTGTCTCTCCCCCTGCCCCTCCCTGGCCTGCGCACGTGTCCTCTCTCTCTAAAAATGAATTTATTTATAATATATATGTGTTTGTATGTATACACACACACCAAAAACCATTGAACCATACAGTTTAAAATCGTGTGAATGGTGAATTTTACGTTGCGTGAATTTTATCTCAGTAAGTCTTGAAGGCAGATGCAGGAGGGCGCATGTGGGCCGGGACCCGCGTCCCAGAGGACTCCGCGTGCTGTGCTGACCTCTCCCCCCTGGCTGGGGCCGGGAGGGGGCCTGCACGTCCTCTGCCACAGAGGTCTTCCGGGGAGCTGGAGACACACTGTACAGCAGGGGAACTGGGATGAGGGGGCGGGGGAGCAGGGGGGCGGGTGGGGGGGGTGGCGTGATCTTCCCGGGGAACCCAACGTGAAGGGATAGAGCAAAATGGTGATGGTGGTAACCTTGGGGTGCAGCTTTTAGATATTTCCATTTGTTTTTGTAGTAAATATGGATCCACAGTAAGTGGGGATCCTTTGAGTTAACTTTTTTAATAGAGGGAAATAATAGAGGATCAGAACCAAAACAAGATGCTTCTTAAATGCTCTCCGCTTCCTTCCCTGGGGGGCCTTGGGGGGGGGGGGGGGGGGGGGCGCATTCCAGAAAGAGCACCCGGGGCTATAGCTCAGGACTAGAGCATTTGATTGCAGGAACAGGACCCTAATGTAAGTCAGGAATTTCGTGCCCTGAAATAAAGTGTTCTTTAGAAGTTACAGAAAACACTCTCTAGGTGAAAACTGGTATTGTGTGGGTTTTGTTTTCTTTTGTCAAAAGGAAAGCTTGTCGTCAGGCCCCAGCCGTGAGGAGAGTTTATCTTGAAAGACTGTGTTTGAAAGTGAGTGGGAAGGAAGGCTCCAGGACGGGATCTCAGTGGTGGGTTCACTCTTTGTGACAACCAGGGCAGAGCTGCCTCCCCTCCGTCCAGCTTGGGAGTCCCCGGAGCACACCTGCATCCCAGCCTGGGGTCAGGTGCCCTTTGCTGTTTGGGCAGACAGGTGTGTCTCAGCCCAGCTGCCAGGCCGTTCCCTGCTGAGTCCCGCCTGGCACCCTGCGTTCCACCCGCTGGGCACATGGCAGACCCCGGGCCCCCGTCCACTGCGACATCACAGCTGCTAGTAGTAAAGAACTAAAGGTTGTGATGATACCGTGCACCCAGAAGAGGGGCCTCAGAGAAGCTCGTAAGCGCTCACTTGTTCCTGGCCAGCCCCTGGGGAGGAGGCACACTGCCTGAGGCCGCTGGCCTTCTCACTGCCCAGGCTGGGGCAGAGTCAGCAGCCCTGCCCGGCCAGTGCCGCCCCCTCCCGGGCTGACTGGGCCCCGCTGCAGGCCTGGGGGAGCACTCAGGACCACACCCCGCTCACCCGCTGCAGACCTGGGGGAGCACTCAGGACCACACCCCGCTCACCGGCCTGAGCTTCCTTGTCCACCCAGAACCAGCCTCTGGGTGGGATGTGCTGCCAGGACCAGCGAGAGTCTGTCTGGAAGGTGCTGGGGAGGCAGGACCCAGAGGAATGCCAGGAGAGGGAGGAGGAGTAAAAGAGCATCTGGAAACAGAGACCAGTTCGGAAGCTCGCAGGGGGTGGTCCCAACCAGCTCTGGTCATCTGAGAAGTAGAAGCCCCAAGAGGCAAGTCCAGGGAGCCTGTCCAGGGACGCACCCCACCCACCCCGGGGACACAGGCGCTCACGGCCAAGGCACCCCGCCTCCAGGGAGCTCTGCGGGTGTCCGCGGGCCCCAGCCTCTGGGCTCTGTCCTTCAGGGTCTGTGACACCTGCAGGCCCGCCCTGGGCTCAGAGTGGACCCGCCTCCCCTCACCCCACAGGCGGGCCTTGGTGACCCAGAGCCACCTGCTCCCTCCCAGATGGGGGTGGTGAGCTGACGGACTTTCACGCCTGCTGAGCGGCCCTCTGGGGCCCTGTGGCTGTGCTGCCGAGGGCAGCAGGTGTCCCGGGCTGAGAGCCCTCCATGTCCAGCCTGTGGCGCACACCCTAAAGCCTTGTGTTTGCCTTCAGCAATGGCCTCCATCACTCTGGACAGGGTCCTGGGACCACAGCGACAAGGACCCCGCTGGGCCTGCATCACAGGACCTGAGGGAGAGGTAGGCTAAGGGGTGTGCAGGGAGAAGTAGACTGCCCTGTGAGCGCCAGGCCCCCAGCTCCCGGCTGCCGCCACCGCACATCTCCTCCACTTTGAGTCGTTTTGTGAAAATGAATCTGGCTCCGAGCGCAGGGCCAGCCCTGACGAAGACCGGCACCGGGCCGGGACAGGTGCCAGAGCACACGGGCCACTGGGGGCAATGCGGCACCCGGCCCCTTCTGGCAGCCCGGGCTGGGGGCTGGGAGAGGACACAGCTGGCAGGAGGGCCCTGTGCCCTGGGGCTGGGGGGGCGAGGGACTGACCCCAGGAGCAGGGTGGTCCCCTGGAGCACAGGGTAAGCTGGGGGGGACCCGAGTCCAAGTCGGGCCCAGAGCCTCAAGGGGAAGTCTGGAGAAGGAGCCCTGCTGGGAGTCGTGGGTTCCTCTGTAACGTGGGTCACGTTTGTTTGGCAACTTAGGTAGCAGACGTTAACAATGTTGACGTTTCCGGTACCTTCAAGCATGAAGCCTTGTTCTCACTTGTTTCTTGATCCAGTGGCGCAGTTCTCCGGAGTGTTTGTTCTGTGTCTGCATGTTTGTTTCATTATGGAAAGGGGAGCTCTTTGGTCTTAGCTACCCTTGGGCAAGCGGGCACCGGAAGAGCTGTTTGCACACAGCTGTGCGATGGCTGGTCAAAGTCAGCCCTGCGTGTGCGTCTGTCCCCACCAGAGCGAGAATCCCCCGTCCTGTCCCCGCCACCCGCCGCCCCCCGCCCCCCCGCCACCCCCCGCCGCCCGCCGCCTCTCTCTCCTTCATCCCGTTGGCCTCCCTGTCCCCTCCCGCCTTCACTGTTTATTTCTAGAAGCTTCACCCTGAAGCCGGCAGGGCTTGTGCCTCCTCGATGACAAGTGGGGTCAGGGTTAGGGTTGGTGGCTTGTCCTGTGATCCTGGTATCGAGTCTGGCTGGTCAGTGAGCTCTTCTCTTCATGTCGAGAGAGGGAAAGAGCTTGTAGGGACACCTACAAGCCAGCAGCAGCACGAGGTTCGCTGCGGTAGGAAAAGCCTTGGTTTCTGCGTCTGTCTGAGCATGGCTGGAGGCCCCACGGGCCCAACCCCAGCCCTCACCCTGGCCGGTCCGTGCTTGCCCACGGTGTCCGTCCTGCTGCACGAGACCCTGAAGACATTCACTGCCCGGGGGCTGCTTGGCAGTGAGACCTGTGCATAGGCCACAACCTTAACTGCTGCCAGCAGCTGCCCTGGGGCGTTGGCCCACGTTTCTGTGTCTGTGTTTGGCTGTGAGACCTGAGTGAGTAGGGTTATGCTGGGCACAGACACAGTCTCCGGCCCCTGACCCCACAGGCCCTTGAGACGCGCCCACCCTGCAGGTCCAGCGCGGGAATCTGCCTTGAGGAACAGAGATGCGCGCCGTGTCTTCCCCCCACCACCCCCGGCCATTCGTGAGACCGGGAAGGAAGAACAGACGTCTGCCTGCAAGGGAGTGGCTTCAGTGAACTCCGTAACGTCTTGCGTTGAACCTTCTGTCATCTTGAAAAGTATCTCAAAGCAGTGTATTCACTGCAGATGTTTGTAAGCCATGACGTTAAGGAGAAAAACATCACCCCAGACCCAAGGTGTGAGCCCCCCCACACACACATAAAAGGCAAACAACAAAGGTCAGAAAAATCACCCCAAATTGTGGGGCAGATGATCTCGTGAGGTCATGTACCCACCCAGCGTGGAAACCCAGCAGCGAGCCCGCGCTGCTTGCCCTCGGGAGGAAAAGAGCAGCGGTGGGGGAGACGTGCCCCCCGAGAAGCAAGGCCTCACGCCCTTCGTGGGGCTGGAGCCGGGCGTGTGACCTGCCGGCTGCTCCCCTCAGGCGTCCTTCCACGTGATGGGGTGGCTCACACGGCGACAGCACTGGGCAGCTGTGAGGGTGCATGGTGCGCACGGGCGTGGGAGCCCAGCCCCAGGTCCCCTGTACACCAACAGCGCTCGGGCTGTCCGAGCCCAGCTCTGACGGGGGACACGGCCACTCAGAGGCCTTTCTGGGTGCCAACACCCAGGCCCTGCTCTTGGCAGCTGTGTCATCCCGACGCGGGGCTCTTCTGGACCACACATCCTTCTGGGGCCGCGGGAATGGCTGAGGTACCTTCTGAGGGCACCAGGCTCTTCCTCCTCAAGTGCAGGAGAGCCCAGCTGCTTTGCCCTGTTATCTCCTTCCTCTAGATTGTGGGCGTTCCTGCTTCTAGGGACGCCCAGAGCAGCCGAAGCTGAGTGGGTCGCACACGTGCTGGTTACGTGGAGCGTGGCTTTATTTTTGTGGATGACCAGCAAGACTGGTAACATTCACTTTGTCTGGCAGCCTTTCCGCCACTGCCTGCTGCCGGGGCCGACGACAGATGGGAGGCCCGTGTGGGTCCTCCGGGGAGCGGGTGCAAAGGGTAGGACTGCCCGGGGGCCGTGGCCGCGGCCCCACCATCATCTGGGGCTGGGAGGCAGGTGGACGGGCCCTGTGGTCCCAGGTAGGGTGGAGGGTGGGCAGGACGCTAAGGTAAGAAGCTGCCTGGCTGGACCCGGGCCGGTCTGCGCCCCAGGCCTACTGCCCCGGAGGCTGTCCCTGTTTGCAGGGACCCCCTGTGCCCACCGTGTCCTGTCCACACCTCCAGGCTCTTCCCACCCTGGCACTGACCCTTGCTCAGCTTCTCTGCCCCCTGCAGACCCTAAAATCACCTTGTGGGGCCTGAACAGGTGGCCAGGATGCGAACGGCATGTTTTATCATTCTAGGCTCACAGATTTATTGATGGGGATTCAACAAGCGATTACTCTGTTTTGTAAAGTTCAAACTTTGACTTTCCAGTGAGGTCCTGCTGTCGCTGATTATGAGATAAATTCTTAATTAAGCGTGCCCAAAGGAGCTGTATGACGGATAGCTGGAGAGGTGGGTCTCCAGGTTCTGTGGTGGCTGAAGGGTGTATTGAGGGCCGAGGGCCCCCGGCAGACAGCTGTCCCTGCCCTCGGGGGACAAGCTCAAGGCAACTCCTTCCTGGGCCCCAAGGTAGCTGCTTCGTGGGTGAGGGGAGCAAGTTGCTTTCCGTGGGCACCCCCCAGCCGTCCCGTGTGTGCCCGTGTGTGCGGAGTCCGCCGTGCTGGGCAGAGGGAAACACGGAGTGGCGGGAGCAGCTGGGAACTCTTCAGGGGCCCAGGGACTGAGCCACCTGGGAGGGAAGGCCACCAGGATGCACTGGTGGGGAAGGGCTGGGCGCAGGGTAGTGACGGGACAAGATTCAGGGGCTCCCTCGAGGGACCGGAAAAAGTGTATGGTGACTTCTGGGCCCTCCCAGAGTCTCTGTCTGTCTGTCCCCTGCCCTCCCACATCCTGGAGGACCACTGCGCGTTACGGAAGGAGGAAGAAAGGCCGTTGGGTTGGCCCGTCTCCAGAAGCACTGAAGTGTATTCGTCTCGCGGTGCTGCCGGGCCCTCGGCTGTTCCCCGTCCGTTCCTGGCACGTGGGAGCTCTGGTCCCTCCCCAGGGCACGGGCTGCTCACTGCTGCTGCTGGCTGCGGGTCTGAGGCGGAGGCCCCTCCTGTCCCGGGCACGGTGGCCACAGAGGGGCAGGTGCTGGTGTGAGTGACCATCCTCGGGCCTCTGGAGCGCCCTACAGCCCCCAGACAAGTCCCTGAGGTCCTGAGAGCCCGCACCCGGCCTGCTGCTTCCCAGCTCCTGTGTGGGGAGCTCGCCGGCATGGGTGGGTGTGCAGGGTGACACGTGGGAGCTGCGGAGACCTTCCCGAGGTTCCTCCCGCCGCTCTAGGGTGTGTGGCCGTTGGTGCCGCGTTAGTTACACTAAGGGGATCGTTTGTTGTGTGTTCGTACTGTTTCGTGATCTTAGCCTTTTATGTTTTCAGGTATTTTAAAATTCTGTAGACTTAACTTTTTCAGTGCAGTTTTAATTTTATAGAAAAAATTGAGCAGAAATCACAGCAGGCCCAGTTTACCCCCGTCCTGCGCACACGCTGCTGCTCTCCTGCGACATCTCGCATCCGTGTGTGACCTCCTTGAGTCGATGAGCCCACACTGATGCATCAGCATTAACTAAAGTTCGTCGTTCACACCGGGGCTCACTGGGTGCTGCGCGTGCGTGCGGGCTTTCCCGAGTGCACGAGGTCACGCGTGCCCCGTAACTCTGCGGACGGCCCTGGAGACCGTCCGTGCTCGGCCCGCGCGGCCCCCCTTCCCCTCCAGCTCCCGGCCACCACGGGTCCCCACGGACTCCATGGCTCCGTCTTCCCCACAGCGTCTTAGAGCTGGAGTCCTGGAGGACGTCGCCTCGTCAGACCGGTCCCTGTACTTACGCTACGCGTGCAAGGTTTCGGTGGCTGGCACTCGTTTCTGCTCGGTGCTCGGTGCCGAGCGACACCCCGTCGTCCGGGTGGAGCCCCGTGCGTGACCCCTGCCTTCCGAGG
The DNA here is from genome assembly GCF_022355385.1 of Mustela nigripes. NCBI lineage: Eukaryota > Metazoa > Chordata > Mammalia > Carnivora > Mustelidae > Mustela > Mustela nigripes. The sequence goes on along the minus strand of NC_081564.1, from coordinate 91,493,580 downwards.
GACATGTGGGGTGCTTCCGGGGTCTGGCAATTAGGAAGAAAGTGGCTTAAACATCCCTCTGCAGGTTTCTGTGTGGACGTGGGTTTTCAGTTATTTGGGTAAAACCGGGAAACGGGCTTGCTGGACCGTACGGCGACAATCTGTCTAGCCTCACCAGAAACCGCGAGCAGTCTCCACCGAAAACTGTCTCCCTTCCTCGGCCTCTCTGTTCGCCGTCTCATGGCTCTAGGTGCCTGCGCGCACCGGGACATCCCTGCCACGCGTTTCCCAGCACACGTGTCCCTTGTCCCCTGGGAGGGTGCACCCCTACCGCAGCGCTGCTTCAGTATCCATCTCCGTTGAATGGAAAGGACCCCCCCCACCCTGCCGGTCCAGGGGGTGCCTCCTCCCGCAGGGCCCGGACAGGGTCCTAAGCCGACCTGCACCCTCCTTGCGAGGTCCCCAGGTCTGCAGAAAAAGGGACCCCCACACTCTGCTGCTGCCTCTCCACGCCCTGTGACCAGGGAAGGGGTGGGGGGCACTGACTCAAACAGCATTTTTGCAATAGTCTTTCTGTAATAGCAAGGAGAGAGCGAGTCTGCTTGTCGGCCAGTGATTCTCAGGCGGGCGTCTGACTTCATCTCCTGGATGCAGCAGGGAGCTCCTTCCCCGCGGCCAGTGGCTCGCCCAGCGGCTCCAGGTTGTATCCTGTCGTGGTGTCGGCGTGTGTCTGTGGCCATGCTGGGCTTCCTTGGCCACGGCTGCTGGGCTCACCTGCCTGGTGTGCCTCCCAGGAGTCGGGCCCTGGCAGGAGCGAGTGCGTGCCTCTCGGCTTGCCTCATTTGCACTCATCCCTCAAAAGCTGTGACATCAGGGCTCTTGTCCACCTGCGGGGCTCAGTGGGTTAAGCCTCTGCCTTCCGCTTAGGTCATGATCTCAGGGTCCTGGGATCGAGTCCTGCATCGGGCTCTCTGCTCCGCAGGAAGCCTGCTTCCCCCTCTCTCTGCCTGCCTCTCTGCCTACTTGTGATCTCTGTCTGACAAATAAATTTTAAAAAATAATAAAATCTTAAAAAAAAAAAAAAAAGCAGTGACATCAGACATTTTCAAACTAAAGATGATTTCTGAGAAGCCTCTTCTCCCAGAGGAGTCCCCATGTGTGATGTATGTGTGTTCCACGTGGGTTGAAACAGCTCCTGGCTCTGAGCTTGTCTCCTCGCCTGCGAAGGGGGCTGGGAAGTGGCGAAAACCTGACTCTTGCAAGGTTTTTGGTGCCATCCTCACGACAGAACCTGTCGAGCCAGCCCTGGGCAGCGGGAGAGAGACAGGCAGGAGGGAAAGCCAGCACCTGCGCCCGTCTTCCCGCTCTGGCCTGCTCGGGAAATCAGGGCCAACGTCTCTTTCTCCTTCTGCCGAAGATCTCTGGAAATAGAAGTAGACAAAAGAGTGTAGTTTTGGTGGAAACGTGGATTACAATGGGGGGGTGGACATTTACCTGAATCTGTGGACGCCCTCTGTCGTCGCTTTGTGGAAACCGGACGAGATACTGCTTGACAGAAAGAAGCTGTGGCACTTCTGCTCTTGGAAGAGGAGTTTCAGGGACGGGGTATTCTTTGTAACGAATTCTGTTCTTAAGATACTGGGAATTCTTGACCAATGAAGTGCAGATGCGATGGTCTTTGTGTGAAAAGGGGACGTCTGCACGGAGCTGGACGCCTCCTGACCGCGGCTCGTTGGAAAGCGGACGGACAGTCTGTCCCTTGGTGCTGAGAAGGGGGCCCGGGAGAAGCTGCAACCGGCCCACCCCTCGACCCCGTGCTCTGTCCCTCCCTCTTCTCCAGAGGCCGCCTGCATGTTTGCACCGTAGGACCCTCACTCTCTGACCAACGCCCAGAGGCTCATCAGCTCTCGGTTTTAACCATGGTTTGCCTACCGTGGAGGCACTCCTGACCGCATCAGCTCCCTTGTTCCTCCGAATCAGCCAGTGAACTGAGAGCCGCAGCCACCCGAGGGCTGAGGGCTGCATCCCAGACCCTGTGGGCAGACTTGCACGAGGCCCGGGCTCAGTGGGAAACACTGCATCGGCCCATTTACAAAGCAGGTCCTTGAAAATGCTTTGAACAGCCTCATCCTGGGCCACACGCCGGTACTCCTCACCTCTGGATCCAGGTCGCAGATGAGCCGCATCCTGAGAAAGAAGGTGGGAGCCCCTGAGCCCCAGGAGCCTTGTGGCGGCTGACCGACTGCCTGAGCGGCCTCAGATGCAGGCAGCTGCAAAGCACCTTTCTGGGCATGTCTGCCAGGGTGCTTCTGGAAGACTGAGTCGAGCAGATCTCCCTCTCCCATGTGCGTCGCCTCACCGGTCCCCGTCCGTTGGGGACCTGAATGGAACAGGAAGGCGGAGGAAGGGCACACTCCCTTCCCGCGTGCCCCGGGACATCAGTGCCCCGGTTCTTGGGTTTTGGGGCTCGGTCCGCTGTTGGCTCTGCCCGGTCCGCAGCGCACCAGCGCAACTTGTGCGTGACCCGGTGCTTGGTAAACCTGTGTATCTGTGACCTCCCCGCGACGCACTGGGGGCCCTGCCCCCGACACGTGCTTAGGGAGAGATGCCTCCCTTCCAGAGGGGGGCTCACGCTGGGTGAGGTGTGCAGGTGGCCACCACCCATCGTGGGGGCCGCTCTCGGGGTGCTGTCCCACCGCAAGGAGCATTCCCAGGTCTCTGGACCCGTGCTCGCTGCTCACACATGTTTCCCGGGCAACGGGGCACTCCTGGAAGGGGAACCATAGCAGAGAACCCAC